>NC_084468.1:109975681-110278712 GCF_027409185.1 Cynocephalus volans | reverse complement strand
TTTCTTTATCTATAAATACTTAGAAAATAATATTGACCTCGTACAGTTGTTTTGAGGGAGGGTAGAATGAGATAATACATATAAAGCATTTTCCCATAATGCTCAGCATAAACATTTTCTATTGAAAAGACACATAACACAGATAAAGGCTGAATGGAGGATTTGTTGTACACTGATTTTACAGCCAGAATATCCAGGTTTAAATCTGGCACCACAGGTTAGTCTCTTATTTTTCAGATTTCTCATTTGTAAAATTAGATAATAATAGTAATTTATAGGTTTATTATGAGGAATAAATAAATAAGTTAATATTTGACAAGTACTTAAAACAATAAAAATTGTTTCAATACTTGTTATATATATATATATATATATACACTCATGTGCGTGTATATATATATATATACTCATATGTATATATATTTTATCATTGCACTACTAAATGACTATCTTATATATGACCTACTTAAAAAATATCTGATTCTACTACTCAGCCATAGAAAGAATGAAATTAATCCATTTGTAGCAGCATGGACGAGCTTGAAGAAAGACAAGTGAAATAAGCCAGGCACAGAAAGAGAAATACTGTATGTCTTCACTCATAAGTGGGAACTAAAAAGGTAAACAAATAAATAAATAAGAAAGAAAGAAGGAAAGAAAGAACCAACAATCACAATAATACACCGAACTTTAAAAAGGAGAGAACAGAACTGTGCTTACTAGAGATGGGAAAGGCTAGGGGTGGGTCTGGGGGTTAGCGAGAAATTGGTTAAGAGTCACGAAGAATGATTATGTTTTGTAATGAGGAATATACTAATTAATCCTGATTTGATTATTATATATAGTACACAGGTATTGAAATTCAACTACACAAATCACAAATATGTATAATAAATTATGTTCCAATTTTTTAAAAATATAATTTTATAAATGAGTGAAGCACCATTTTTTCTTATTTGAAGCTAGGAAACAAGTTATTTTTGAGTGTTTTCTTGGGGTCAAAGACCTGAGTCCTGATATTCTTTAAAAGAGTATGAATGGGTGTCCTTAATGAGGTCCGCATATCCGCATACACAATTTTGGGGAAGGGGGAAAATCTCCCTACAGCTGCTTTTTCTTTTAGACTCTTTTGAGGTAAATAACTCTGGCAACTAAAACATGGTAGTGAATTCTTTCTCTTTCATTTTTTCTAACCATATGGAAATTCAGAAGCTGGCTAAGAGATCCCCTGGATAATAGGAAGAATTTATTTGTGCTCTTACACTGACTATAGTCCTTTCAAATGTCTAAACTATAGTTAGTGAGCACCTCAGGCACTAGGCAGAATGCAGCCCATGATAGTAAAGACAATTAAAGGATGTTTTTAAGGCTCTGCTAGCATGTTTCTCAACAGATCCCAATGGAATATGTCCCTAGAGGATATCTGGCAAGGTCTAGAGACATTTTTGGTTATCACAATTTGGCAGGTACCACTGGTACCTTGTGGGTAGAGGCCAGTGACACTGCTAAACAATACACGGACAGACCCCCTTCCCCCAGTGAAGAACTATCTGATCCAAAATGTCCGTCCTGCTGAAGTTGAGAAAGCCTGCTGTGGACGGACAGCCTGAATTTCTTATCATACTTCATTTCAGGGAATATCTAGTTCTGTACAGCCTTAGTACACATATAAGTACAAGTATGTTTGTTTAAGTTGTTGTGCCAACATTTTTAATATCAGTCACTACTGATGAGGAGACATTTCCAAGGATACTAAAAGTAGCCTGTTGGCAAAGGTAACCTGACTTTAGTGCTGTTATTTTCATCAGGCTCTAATAGCCAGGAAATGTTCTTTCTGCTGGTTATTACAATGTAATTATATGCATTCTGCATGTGAAAATTATGGACTTACTTTTAATATATTGTAAATAGTTCTTAATATTTGCTCTAAATATATAACATTTGTTTCTATATTATAGCTGTAACCAGGCAGTAAAATAATACTTATAATGTGACAGGTTCAGTTTGGTGAGAAGTGTTGCTTTGGAGCAGAGATGATTTTGCAAGATCAGTGTTTCATATTGTAAAATACATAAGAACAGAGGCTTTTTTTTTCATTTTGTTGTAGCAAAATGAAACATAACATAAATACGTTCTGTACTTCTTCCACTATGAGTTGTTAAGATTATGAAAGTGAAACATACTTATGGTCAATGAGAAGTCATGTGATTACCCACCCTTTTCTCCTCCACACAAGTCTGACTTCCTACCAGTTACCACTTACGTTGTTTCTTCTGTTTCCTTTCTGTAAATTCACTGCCTACCCTCTCCCTTGAATGGGAGTACTAATAAAAAAATTCCATTATGTGCCTGGGATGGGCTTCATATCAGAATAAATTACAAGAAACAAGCAGGTAGGTTTGCCCACATTATGTCACACAACTCCCAAGTCTAAATAAGAAAGATTTTCAAGGGTCACAGGATGTGTGCCTTGGCTCTCCTTAGGAAAATATTTTTGTTTGTTTGTTCTTTAGAGTAGGGCTTAGCTTGACTTTAGTTTGGGAGCAATATCTCATTGCCCATGGCTTTGCAATCACAGGCATGGGGAAGATTTGGGTAGACACAGAATAACCCATGGGTCTCTTACAATTCTTGAGGAAATTCCTAGTCGCTCCTCTCTTTCCCAAGTACGGCCTTAACTGTACAGATTTCAAGTTTCAAGAGTCCGTACCTCAGAAAGAATGCGTTCTATCTCTACCTCAGTTTTCCTCTTATGTGAAGGATTCCTTTTGTTCTGATTTATATGTTGTTCAATTCTAGTCTTCTTATTCCTTTGGAAAATCATAAGATACTTGACCCAATAATAGACACCCATCAAATATAGACACTGTTATGAATTTATTAAGTTTTGCATAACTATATTCTTACTTCAAGAGGATTTGGTAAGAAGATAAAAATGTATACTGAATTTCTCATTTTGAACCAGACTTTTGATTAACATTTAAAGATTTTTTTCCAGCTTGCACCTGTTTGTCGGCTCTTTTTTGCCTCTAAAATTATTTATTCTGAAAAGCTTATTCATTATTTAAAATTCCTTCTTACCCTATGTGTAGCCATCTTATGTTAGAAAGATAAAGAAAATGAAAGAGAACTGTATTTTTACAGATTTCTAAAATGCTAAGGTCTTTTTTAAAACCTTAGAATTACACAAATTAAAGAATAATTTAAAACAGCCATTGTACATTATATTCTCTATAACAGGGAATCAACAGGGAAGATGCTATTCTTCTAAACAGCATAACTTATTGGTCAAAATGGATTAAATTAAACAGATAATGAACAATTTAGTTTTATAATTTACATTCAGGAAAACGATATACTTTTAATCTAGACAGAGCATATTTTGTCAATAAAGAATTACAAAGAATAATACATTTTTTAAAAAGTGAAAATATTTTAATGCAAGAAGAGAGAGTTAACTTATAAAAATATTTAAATTATTTTACTTATTTTTAAAAAGAAATGTTGCTCTACAGAAAAAGATAAATATGAAAAATGCAGTTGACTGGTGCACTGGCCAGTCAGCTCAGCTGGTTAGAGTGCAGCCTTGTAACACCACTGTCAAGGGTTCAGATCCCTATACCAGCCAACTGCCAAAAAAAAAAAAAAAAAAAAAAAAAGTAAAACAAAAAATGCAGTTGAATTATATATGCTATACCATTTGGATTCCATGCTCTGGAAAGAAGTTACCATCTAGGAACAAGAAAGTTGTTATATAACAAGTCAGATTTACAGAAAATTCAACAACGAAGATATAATTATTTCTAAACATCATCACCTATTGATCAAAATGGTGTAATCTTACGTTATCTGCTATGGTTTTTATTTTAGAATAGTCTAAATAAGTTTAGCTATTTCTATACTTTACAAAATGTTTTCATATTTACAAAACCTATAAAAATCACGTAGGGACTTGGTTATTCTGGCATATTTTGATAAATCAGATGGGACATGTTAGCAGAACTGTCAAAAGTTGTTTCTCTTCTTAATCGTTTGCAATAATGGTACACAAGGATATGTCCTGACAGTTGAAAGTAATGTCATGACTAGCAGCAAGCACTGCCTGGAGAATTATCTTCTGTTGTCAGGACCTTGTTCTTTGTCCTATAAATTTACTGTTATAACTAGTTTGCTAGGAAGTCAATTTTAAGTAAGATAAATCAAAATGTCATAATTAATTTTAGAAATATATTTCAGCATTTTAATTTATATTCTCATGTATATTCTATCACTTCTAGTCAAGAAAAATTCAGCAACCATTACAATTGAGTTTTTTTATGTGAGCAATTAACAGCTAATGGATCCACTAATTAAAATAAACAATATGTACCCTCTTCTAAACACACACACACAATGAATTTCATAACACTTTGAGGAACTAAAAAGACTTCCAGAGTGTCAACTTAGCTTACTATATATTGGTAACCATTAGCCATATCAAATTTCTTCTGTTTCTCTGCTATTATATGAGGGATCTCTAAAATATTCATGTAAAGATCTGCATCATCTTTTAATTCTGTTTTTCCATGAACATTATGAAGTACTCTCATATAAAATCATTTTAATTGTGTACACATGTGAATATGGAAATCTATACATATATGTGTTTTATATCTATATTTATATCTAACTTTTTCTGTGATCTGCCTTCTACTTGTTCCCTAGAAAGAATTATGATGTAAAGAAAGAAACTTGGGTTGGAATTTAGGAGGTATAATTTCTAGTCTTTCCTTTATTTCTCAGAGTCTAAAAAATGATCTAGATGAATTCTAAGTTCCCTGTCGTCTCTCACGTTGTATCACTTTATGTACAATTTTAAAAAACTACAAAGTTTCCTTCCGAATTCTTCTAAATTCTAAAAGAACTGTTACAGAAAATTTCTAATATTTTTTCAGTTTTAATCTACATTTTATTAAATTTATAAATTTTTTCCAGGATTTTTTTCTCAAGAATCCCCTGCAGCAATTATTATTTGTTGACAAACAATATAAGGTGCTATCTCAGAATTATTATATAATATTATTTTTAAATTATGTACTTATATATAGCCAAAAAATTATATGTTTTTTCTTATGTTATATTTTTTCAAACTTTTTGTTCCTTTTTTATTATAGTGTTTTTATTTCCTTTCAGTTTACTCTTTTTTTCCCTATATAGACTGAGTACTGCATTTATTCTTGATTTACAGTGTTCTTATGGTGGAAGACTCACAAGTGTCTCCTCCTGGGAAGTTTCTATGAAGATTCTGCTGTTGCTGAGAAAATTTACTTCAACTATAGTAATAAATAGTGGGAGTTTCACCAAGATAGTTTGGAGTCTTATTGGGCCTTACTGTGAGTCAAATTATGGTCAAAACACATTTATTTTCTGATTTTATCTGTATTGTATAATAGGGACATTTCAACCTGAAAAACCAAAGTTTTCACAAAATCATTTTCCAAATACCCCAAAGAAATGGATTTTTAACTCTCAAATACACGGTTTTACTAGTGCAGTATATGCAGTGAGCTGTTTACTATAATGTACTTTAGTAATGTGCATGAATAAAGTCAAAATTATTGATAAAGAACTGAAGCATTTATTTTGTGTTAGTATACTTTTAGATTTTGCTATTTAGTTCTGTGCATTGTAAGGGGACTTCTAGCCTGAAATACACATCAAGTTTATGCATCAGGAACTGAACAACAGTTCCTCTCTGGTATTTACGAGGAGCCCAGGGAGGTTTCTAAAAGTTATTAAACCACTAGGTTGCCATTTAGAATATATTAAACAGTATTAATAATAATAAAAAATAGGACTGTGGAAAAGACTGTACAAATATAATAAGGCAAGAAGCCCTAGGGGGGCAAAGCAATGCTTTAGGAATGCCATTAGAAAATTGAAAAATACAGCTATAGAAAATTAGTATTTTATCTGTGATCATAAAACTTGCAGCATAATTGAACTTAAAATTTAATTTGATATTGTTTAAGATTATTCTATAATTGTTTCTGATGTGCTGCAACAATGATGTGCTAAATAGTATCATTATATCTTGGAAGAGTTAGTGGTATTGTTCATTACCTAATAAATAAGACTATGGATGACAGACTATTTCTGCACATCTTAGAATGCGAAGTTTTTCTTCACTATAAAATCCTACCATTAGGACAATTATCTGAATAATTCAGATTTATAATTCTTTTGACTGAAATATCAAATAATTAAGACTGGCTGGAATGATCTCAGTTTTTGTCTTGCATTTACCTTTTTTTTTCTTTCCCTTGCTATAGGTCAGCACAGGCTGCAGCACAAGGTGAAATGTTCTCTTGAAATTAGTATCAAATTCTTTACTCATAACAATCTGCTGAATTTAAAAACAACAAAAAATATATAGCATATATATAAAGGGAGTTTAGTAAATGTGAATCAAATATAATTTATCAGAGTTGGGGACGAAAGCTACATATAAGCTACTTAGAGTGTGGGTCATTTTATCAATAGCAAAATAGGGGAAAAAACAATGACGTTCTGTACCAAAAACTTTAATTGAACCATGAAAAATATTAAGAAAGCAACATATAAATGTCCTAAAATTCTTTTTTGGAATTTTCAAACTAATGATTGAATAAAGAAGGATCCTGTGTAATGGGAGAGATATGAGGAAAATTTGATATTCTTTGCAATTTTGGATTACCTATGAATATATGAAGGATGCAGGAGAAAGGCCAGCTAGAAATGAGTTAAGTGAATAGTGGAATAGTGTGACAATGCTTGTCAGCAGAGTTAAAATATGTTACCTGCTTACAAAGTTTAAAAAAATGAAATTCTCCACATCCTTTAAAGTCAAACTCAAGCCACATGTCTTCTAAGCCATTGGCATATATTAGCAGTCAAAAATAATCTTTCTTTCCTTTGTTTTGCAATTTGTCTGTAATTCTATTTTAATTCTTATCATAGCCTCTGTCATATTATATTTCTTTATATATATATTTATTCCAGACCATACTCCATGCTGCCAGAAAGCAGGAATCTTTTTACTCTTCCACAGTAACAGTTGGTTTAACAAGATTAGCTGACTTGATGGGAATGTAAGTGTGATCTGGTTTGGACAACTGTCACTCAGTTTCCTTCCAAAGTTGAAAAACTGATCTGGCATCTCAGGCTGGGATCTCCTTGCTTCCACATAGCTTTTTGCTGTGCATGCTTAGATGAATAGGCAAACTTTTCAGAGAGAAAGGATGTATATATTTTAATAAAGTTTATTTCATTTAAGTGATAATGATGTCACAGCCTATAACTAGTTTGAATGTGAGAAATTTAGGAAGTATATCCTGCACTGTACCAAGAATGCAGACCTGACATGAAGACATGGCATAGCCAAAAACAATGCAGAAAGAGGCTTCATTTCTTATGCATCTGAGTATGCAAATACATACATTTTATATTAGATATTTAAACATTGCTAGCTATGTCTAATATGTACACATACACAAACACAATTCCTATTTAATGAATTTTATGCATTTGATGCAAAATAGTATATTACTATGCACTATCTAGAAGACTAATTAAGATGGATAAAGAATCTGGAATTAAGATCATGTGCCAATCAACTGAAGCAAGTGAAATTGAACTGTAACTATTGTGAACCAAATTATAAGGGGCTTTGGGAATCCTGAATATGTGTAATATCCTGTTTTAGATAAAATGATATTTATTAAGTTTCTGTTACATTCAGTATCTGATCCATTGGTAATCTGTGTTGTTTAAGTGGTTTTAATAGCCATTTTCAAATCATACACTTGAAGTTAAGAAATATTGAACCAACACAATTCTTCAACATTCTTTGCTTCAGTTTGTAGGTCTTCTCACTTTTCCAACTACTAATGGATGATTAATAGTTCAAATTCCTAAGAAAGGATATCTTATAGGCCAATCTAACCATCATAATTCTTGTTTATGCATATCTTTAAATACCAGACAGTTCTAAAGATCCATGACCATACTATATGTTCCCTGTCATTGGGTTAGGTGTCCAGTGTCGGCCTACTACATGTGGTTCTTGGACTGGATTATGAAGTACAGAACAGAACCATCCTTGTGGCTTCACTAACTGGTGGTGAGAATGAAGGAGTTTCCCATAGAGGGGTGAGGGTATGGCAGAAACTGAGATTGATGTGTCCAATAAATACATTTGCATATGCACATATTCAAATGTGGCCAACTACAAATATGCCAAACTGGAAAATCATCTTCAAATCTATAAAACATATGAAAATCTGAAAGCTAAGTACCAGTGGAATTTAAGGAGAAAATAATATGTCCCCATTAAAAAAGCTGTTCTTCTTAACTGCCAATATTTCCTAGTGAGTTTCTTTTTATCCTTTCCAACAAAGCACAAGTAAAGCAATTGACACCTGAAATGTTTGGCAAATGCATTAGCTGTGGCACACAGAGAGATGAATAGTTGGCAAACATGTGCTTCAACCTGGCATGTCACCAAACCAAGAGATGACTTGAGGCCTGAGATACAACTGCTTTCCTTTTACCTAAATCAGGCTTTGTATTTAATTGTGTTTAAATAAGAACAGCAAAGTTATAATTTTAGGAAGCTGCAAAGGAGTAGAATTTAGCATTAATGGAAGTCTTCTCCAAGAAACTAATGCATTACATTATTGAGAAAGAATGTCTTCATTTGAAAAAGGGATACTCCAAATTCAGCAGGAAAGTTGTTGAGCAATGACTACTTAAAATGAAGAGAAATGAAATAAACAGCAGGATGTCATCCTTTCCCTGAGTCAGCCAAGATGTTGCACAGGAAACAGACATTCACTCTAGACATATCTAGAGATATATCACATACGTGTATATGAATACATTAAAAGAATCTGGAGGATCAGAAGCTGGAGTGAAGATTGGACTGTTTTAAGGCCCACAGCACACTATCTACAATACAGTGTCCAGGTCAATGCTACTGATATCAACATTGCCACTCATGCCCATGATGCTGGTGACAACACTGGCTGCAGGAGCCAGTCTGGAACAGAACCTCAACATCACTATGACCTCACTGCACAAATGGCCTTTGTCTCACTTTCTTCTGCTGAGTTTTGCACAACTGTATGTAATTCATATTGAGAACTGTATCCCTAGGGCATTTGGGAGATGTGCTTGCTAAAAAAGGCCCAGAGTAGAGATGAGAAAATACTGTCCATCATGCACAGCACAGTTTCTTTCCTCTAATACTTTAGTCTCCCATTTTTACTTTTACATCTTTCTGTCACATCTTATTTTTCCTTTCATTCATAATCTTTCCTTATTTTATCTATAAAAATCCACAAAATAATCCCCACCCCCCCTCCCCCCACTAGAGTAGACCCAGACAGAAAATAAAGCCACGTAGCATCCTTACTGTGTCCTACTTTGGAAGTATTCACCACCTTGGGACCAACACCTTAAATACAGCAGTGTCTGTTTCCAGGTGTTGAAAGCATGAACTGTACAGGTAAGTTGCTTGGATGAAGGTGAGTCATATCAATCATATCTTCACCACTTGGATGACATATTGTTATATATACAGCTGTTCCTGGATGACATACTGTTATACAAACAGCCATTGGTTTAGTTCATATACCACAACCTAGAGGAAAACACCCCTAATAACAGTTTAACCTTTGGATAAACAGACATAGTACGTGTTTTGTAAACTAATAGAACTATGTAAAATTTAAAAAGAAAATACACTTAAGGCAAGGAATAATTAGAGGGACTTTCAAAAGTAGAAAAGCACAAAATAGTATATCAGAAATATATCAAAATATATTAATACTCAAACTAAATGTTAATTAAATACACAATTTAAAAATTGATATTACAAAATTTAGCAAAAATAATTTAACTGCATGCTAATTTTGGGAGATGCACCTAACATATAAAAACATGAAAAATTTGGAAATAAGTTGAGGACATAGGAATATTAAAAATAAATGGTTTTGTAACAAAGAGAAATCTAGCAGGCAACCTTGGTAGTTTTTGTTTGTTTGTTTGTTTTTTATCATTTCTTTTTATTCATTTTTATTTTATTTTTTTTAAAGAAAATGTAATTTTATTAATATCTAAAAAAAAGAGTCCATTTTAACATGCTATGTAGATTTTTTAAGCCAAACACTTTAGGTAATGTTTGGTGTCCTAAACCATTAGAAGGGATGTTGGATTTTGTCAAATGCTTTTTCTGTGTCTATTGAGATGATCACATGGGTTTTGTCCTTGCTTTTGTTGATGTGGTGTATCACATTCATTGACTTGCAAATGTTGAACCATCCTTTCATCCCTGGATAAATCCAATTTCATCATGGTGTATAATTTTTTTTTTGATTCATTCCTGTATTCTGATTACTAATATTTCATTGAGGGTTTTTACATCTATATTCATCAAAGATATTGGCCTGTAATTTTCTTTTATTGTTGTATCTTTTTCTGGTTTTGATATCAGGGTTATGCTGAACAAATAGAATCAGTTTGGAAGAATGGCTCTGCTTCAAATTTTTCGAAAAGTTTGAAGAGAATTGGTACTAATTCCTCTTTAAAGAATTTGGCAGTAAAGCCATTCAGTCCTGAGCTTTTCTTTGCTGGGAGATTACTGATTATTGCCTCAATCTCATTGCTTGTTATTGGTCTGTTCAGGTTTTCTTTTGCTTCTTGGTTCAGTCTTGGTAGTTTGTATGTGTCTAGAAATTTATCTGTTTCCTCCAAGTTTTCAATTTTGTTGGCATATAGTTATTTATAATAGTCTCTAATGATTCCTTGTATTTCTGTGGTACTTTAATGTCTGCTTTTTCGTTTCTGATTTTTGTGATTTGGGTCCTCTCTTCTTTTTTTAGTTAGCCTAGCTAATGGTTTGTCAATTTTGTTTACTTCTCAAAAAAACAAGTTTTTGTTTCATTGATCTTTTGCATGATTTATGGAGTCCCTGTTTCATTTAGTTCTACTTTGATCTTAATTATTTCTTTCCATCTACTAATTTTGGGATTGGATTATTTTTGTTCTTCTAGTTCTTTGAGGTGTGGTATTAGATTGTTTATTTTAAATCTTTCTATTCTTTTGATGTAAGCATTTACTGCAATCAACTTTGATCTTAGTACTGCATTTTCTGTATCCCTCAGGTTTTGGTATGATGTGTCTTTATTTTCATTAGTTTAGAGAAATTATTTGATTTCCTGTTTCATTTCTTCTTGGACCCATAGGTCATTTAGGAGCATGTTGTTTAATTTACATGTATTTGTATAGGTTACAGAGTTTTGGTTGTTATTGATTTCTAGTTTTAATCTGCTATGACCTGAAAAAATACTTCAAATTATTTCAACTTTTTTTTCAAATTATTTCAATTTTTAAAAATTTGTTGAGACTTGATTTGTCACCTAACATGTGTTCTATCCTGGAGATTGTTCCATGTGCTGATGAGAAGGATGTATATTTTGTAGTTGGTGCATGAATATTCTGCAGATATCTGCTATGTCCAATTTGCCTAAAGTATAGTTTAAATCTTGTGTTTGTCTGTTGATTTGTTGCCTGGATGATCTGTCCAATGTTGAGAGAGGTGTGTTCAGGTCCTCAACTGTTATTATATCGGGGTCTATCTCTTTCTTTAAGTCTAATAGTATTTGCTTTATATAGCTGGGTGCTCCAGTATTGGATGCATATGTATTTGTGATTTGTATGTCTTCTTTCTGCATAGATGCCTTTATCATTATGTAGTGGCCTTCTTTGTCTCTTTTTATGGCTTTTAATTTAAAGTCTATTTTATTCAGTATAAGAATAACTACTCCTGCCCGTTTTTGGTTTCTGTTCATGTGGTATATCTTTTCTCATCCCTTCACTTTTAGTTTGTGTGTGTCTCTACAGGTGGGTTGAGTCTCTTGTAAACAGCATATTGTTGGGTCTAGTTTTTTAATCCAATCAGTCAGTCTCTGTCTTTTGAGTGGATAATTTAATCCATTTAAATTTAAGGTTGTTATTGAAAGGTATTGTCTTACTCCTGACATTTAATTGCATTTCTTATGGTTGGTCGAAATATCTTTTGTTCCTTTCTTTCCCTTTTATTTTTTGTCTTCAGTGTTCATTGCTTTTTTGCAGTGGTATCTTATTGTATTTTTCTCTTTCTTGTTCGCATATCTGCTCTATCAGTGGTGTTTGTTCTTTCTCGGGTATTCTTGGTGGTGATTATCATTTTGGGCGTTCCAAGTACAAGACTCCCTTAAGCATGTCTTGTAGAGCTGGTCGTGTGGTGGTAAATTCCCACAGCTTTTTTTTTGTCTGGGAAATATACTTCTTGCCTTTCTTTTCTGAAGGATAGCCTTTCTGAGTGTAGTATTCTTTGCTGGCAGAGTTCTCTTTTAGTAGTTTGAATGTGTCATCCCGTTCTCTTCTGGTCTATAGAATCTCAGCTGAGAAGTCTACTGTTAGTTTGATGGGGAATCCTTTATTGGTGACGATTCTTTTCTCTTTCTGTTTTTAGGATTGTCTCTTTGAGTTTTGACAGTTTGACTACAATGTGTCTCAGAGAAAGACTTTTTTAATTGAATCTGGGGATCTTTGAGCTACTTGGATCTGGAAGTTCATATCTCCACCAATATCTGGGAAGTTTTCTGCTATTGTTTCACTGAATGTGTTTTCAATGCCTTTTTCTTTCTCTTTCCCTTCCAGAACACCCATGATTCAGATGTTTGTGTGTTTAAGTTGGTCTGCTAGCTCTCTTAGATTTTCTTCATTTTTAAAAAATGCTTTTTTAATTTTTCTTTTCTTTTTAGTCTGCTTTGGTTATTTCAAAAAGATTGTCTTCAAGATCAGAAATTCATTCTTCTGCTTGCTCTAACCTGCTGCGTATGCTCTCAGTTGTAGTTTTTTACTTCATTGAATAAGTCTTTCAGTCCCAGGAGTCCTGCTACATTCTTTTTCACGGTACTTATCTTTTTGTAAATTTCCTCCTTCATGTCCTGGATCAATTTTCTCATTTCAGTGAGTTGTCTGAGTCTTCTCATATCTCACTGTGTTTCTTTAAGTTTGTTACTTGAAATTTCCTTTCAGACATAGCCAGGGTTTCCTGTTGTATGGAGTTTGGTATTTGAGAATTATAGCGTTACTTTGGTAGTGTCGTATTTTCTTGTTTTTTTAATGTTTCTAGTATCCCTACATTGCTGTCTAGTCATACAGTGGTTTCTTCTACCACTCTGGGGTGGCTTTTGAGGAAAGAGATTCTTTCCCGTAGATTTGTTATATATTGCCCTTTGGGTGGGGTGTTATAATTTTGGTTCCAGGTAGACTCGGTAGTTTGAATTGTTCCAGACTCAGTTGTTCCAAGTAGACTCAGTATTTCTGGGGCATGCTGGCAGCTATATCTGTGGCTGGGGCTATGTGCATGGCTAGGCCCACATAGGTGGGTGAGGACCATGTAGGCAGCTGGGGCAACTGGGACCTCAGAGGCCTGTAGATGTTTGAGGTTGTATGGAAAGCTGGGGTGGCTAGGGCACTAGCGGCTTGATGGCTTGGCCCATGTGGATGGGTGGGGCTGCATGGGTGGCTGGGTGGTTGGGGCTATGTGGGCAGAGGGAGCCACTTAGATGGCTAGGCAGTTGGGGCTAGAAGGGTGGCAAGATGGCTTGGCCCATGCTGGTTGGTGGGGCCATGTGGGCAGCTAGACAGCTGGGCTGACTCAGTAGGGTGGGGCTGAGCTGGCAGCCAGGCAGTTGGAGTCACGTGGGTGTCCAGGGCCATGCAGGCAGCTGGAAGACTACAGCCATGCAGGCTCCTGCTACCACACAGTCAATATGGATTGTATGGTGGGTGCACTGCACAGCATGAACTCCTGTGTAAGAAGAAGGACACATCTCTGGTACTAGACAATGGCACAGGCAACTGAGGCAGTGGTGGGGGCTGGCTGGGGCTGGAACAGGAGACTTACTGCTGGTAAGTGCTCATGGCTGAGCACATTCTTTTCTCTGAAAGGCTGATCCTGGTTTGGTAGACTTGGTGTTGGCTGAAGCCACATGCCTCTTTCTCCTCTACACCACTCTGCTTGATTTTTGTGCTCCGTAGGGTTCTCACTGGGTTTCCTCTGCCCTTGCATACTCTCTCACCAATTCTCTCCCCTATACTTAGCAGTCCTTTCCTTGTTCTGATCCTTTTCTGTGGGAGGATTGCGTGTTGGGCTCCTTTGGTCTGCCATCTTGTCTCACTTTCTATTATGATTATTTTATCCATACAAAGTTTGTTTACATTGATTCTTTATCTACCCATATCGTTTTTCACCATTTGTTTTTAACTATATTTATCCAGTGTGGCATCATTTTCCATCTTCCTAAAGTGGAGTATTTATAAGTTTCCTTATTGAGGGTTGGTTGGTGGTAATATTTTGGCATATGTCTAAATGATTTTAATTTGTCATTACTCTTGAAAAAGAAGAAATATTTCTGAGATACAAATTCCCAGGTAGATAGTTACTTTCTCTGAGAATGGTGAAGTCCTCTACTTCATTTTTACTGCTGAGAGCCCTTCTAGCAATTTGAATTTCATTCTGCTCTTAATATCTTTGTCTTTGACATTCAACAGTTTCACTATGATGAACCTAGATATGGATTTATTTGGGTTTATTATTCTTCAGATATATTGTGTTTTTATTATCTCTGGAATTAAATTTTTATTAATTTAGAAACTTTTTTAGCCATTATCTTTGCAAATACCATCTGTCATTTTCTCTCTTTTCTCCTTCTGTAACTCCAGCAGAGATATGTATACCTGTCATTCTATATTCCATGTCTCAAAATCTCTTTTGTTTCCTTTTTTTTTTTTTTAACCTCTTTGTTCTTAATTCTCAGCAATTCTTTCAGTTTTAACTTCTAGGTTATTAGTTCTCTCTTCAGCTATATATCATTTGTACTAATTTTTTTTCCCTAGAAGTTCTCTTAATTAATTTTCTAGTGTGCCCAATCATTTTGATTGTTGCTTTACTTGCTTATTGACTTCATCTTTCATCTCTGTAAACTACTTTATGCGTTTACGCTATATCCTGTGTCTGATAATTTCATTTTCTTCTAGAGATCATGTTTTTTCCTCTTCATTTTATTTTATGGTTGCCTATTGTTTTTTCCTTTACTCATAATATTCTTTTTGTTCATATGTAAGTGAACTAAATATTAACCTGTGAGAACTTAACTTTTGGTAATCCTAAGGGGCTACAGTTGAGCATACTTTCCTCAGGAAAGTTTTAGATTTATTTCTTTCTAGAATTAAGGGGCACTACAAACATACAACCACTTCAATTTCATTTCTCAGTTTAGGTTTCTCCATGGCATGGTGGCCTTGAGGCAGGTAACATAAATTAGAGTTCCTGGTCCATCTGGGAGCAGGCCTGTGGTTACAAAACTTGGAGCATGGTGATAAATGATGATGATGATAAAGTTTTCTGCACAGAGGCACAGCAGAGAAAGGCAGGGGATTTTTTTTTTTTTTTTTTTTTTTTTTTTTTTTTTTTTTGGTCTCATTTTGGCAACAGGTGGATATTTTCTAACTTCCCTTTTACTGAAAGTGTAACATTTGCACATTTGCAATGGTCCTAGTTTTCTTTGGTAACTTCCTGATTTCTCCTTCTCTCACCAGCTTTCTTTCGTGTATTTATTTATTTTTTAAATCCAGGTTGGTTTTTTTGTTTTGTTTTGTTTTATTTTCATAGAAGTTTTAGTTTTACAGAGAAATGAACCCAAAAGTACAGATAGTTCCCATACCCTCGGCACTCACACATACACAGGTTTTCCTTTTACTGACATGTTAGCATTACTGTGATACATTTGTTGCAATTATGAAACAATATCGATATATTATTGTTAACTTAATTATACATTAGGGTCCCTTTCTTTGTATTGCACAGTTGTATGGATTTGGCGAAATGCTTAATGTCCTTTATTACATGTATTACATTATCATACAGAATAGTTTTGCTGACCTAAATATACTCTGTGTTTCATCTATTCATCCCCAGCTTTCATGTGTTTAAGCCCTGGTGTCCCATTTTGCATGTGACCATCATTCTCTGGTGATTGTTAAATGTCTTCCACCATTTTCACACTCATGATTATAAGTTTGACCACTTTCATTTGCTTAACCTGCACCATGCCAGGTCCTCATTCACCTTGTAATTTCAAACTCATCACATTCTCATAACAAACAAATTATCACTTTATAACTAAAAAGAAAACTATTGCTTTTTATAACTAAAAACAAAAAGTAAAAAACCACCATATGTGTTCTAAATTGCCTAGTTCATTATTTTATTAAAACAAAATTAGAAAGAGAAACTATTTTTTGGAATAGGAAGGATTGATTGTGATTTTCAAAAGCTAGTTGTCTATACTAAAAAGATTCTATAGTGTCTATTACTAACCAGAGATATTCTTACTACATGGTTTGGAATACTACAAATATTATTATTTAAGATGAGCCAGTTTTGTTATAAAACACTTTATTAACAAATTTTATCAGTGTAAAACCTATTGAGATAATTTTTAGAAATTCCATTTTTCTTTTTAAGAACTTTTTCCTTTTAGTAAAATATTTCTGTTCTGTTGTTTCATAAATACACACTTCAATACCTTTAACCAATTAGTGAATGAGTCCTTCCTTCCAAGGTAATCTTATTAAGAGGCAGGATGTATATGAATATTATAATTAGTCTGAAAAATATCTACTATCTCATCAGCTTAAAATTAGTCTTAAAGGCTAAAGGGTTCCCATCATTATGTAGTTGTACACAATGATATAAGCAATAGTAATATAGTTTCAAGATCAATTTCTTCTACTGTTCTTGATAGTCAATCTGCTCTAATTTTTCTGGGAAAGAAAACTGTTGAAATAAAGTTCTTTGTTATAATCACTTAGGAACTAGAGAATAAATTATAATAAGGATTAACTTGTTTCTATAAAAAGTTTTTTTGTTTGTTTGTTTTTGTTTCTGACTTTCCCATTCTTAGAAGGGAAGCTCTTTAAATGTTAGATTTCTACAAACCTCTTTGGGAAAACATAACAGATTATTAGTAATTATTTTCTTAAAATTAATCTATATAAACTTGGACTAAACCATGTGGTGGGTTCTTTCCTCTTTCTTCCCTTCTCCTTTTTCTCCATCTCTTACTTTCCTTTAATCCTCCATTTTTTCTCTTGATTTTTGAGTTTCTCAAAAAAAATGAAAACTAAAATGTAATTTCTTCTGCAGTATTTTGTGTTGACACTGAAAATTTGACCAGAAACAATTCTGCTTTAAACATTCAAGTGTGTGTCTGTTTTCAATATGAACTGAAACTTTGGGGAAAACATTTTGATCTTACACAGCCTTAAATGGTGTTGCCTGCCAGAAACTCCAAGCAGCTGCAGAACTCACTAATGAAAACTGGGATAATTCTTAACAGAAATGTCTATCAAGTATCTTTACAAATAGAAAATAGATGTGACCATAATTAACAAACCTTATAATGAAATAATTTGCATTTCTGTAACTTTATCTCATTCTTTCCATCTACACGGACAAAGAAAAAGTGAGTTAATTTTGCAGCCTTCAAAATGATGGGTGGCAGAGATTAGTCACTTCTCAGTCATGTCACTCACACTCAGACCCATTCCATTTTAGATCTGGCAAGAGACCAGAGAGATTTTAGTCAGGATATCCAAAGCTAAGAAAGCAATTTTTTTCTTGGGATTACACAGAACAGATCAAAGGGTGGAAAATTACACTGCATTGCAGTGCTGTGCATTGAGAATAACAAAGCGTCTGAGGTGAACATTGATTTGGTCTCCCACCCACATATAACTCCACTTCTGTGACTACCAAAACGTGTTAACGAAGGACAATAATAATATTTCATATTTGGGGGAATTGTGTATATTCATCAGGGTGGGGCTGTAGGACAGGGGTCATTGTGAACACAATAAAAATAAAAGGAGATGATGACCCATATTTCTCCCAGTTACTGCCTTTCCCCAATGTCTTACATAATTTCCAAAAGCTAACAAACAATACATTTGAGACCAAATTTTATCTGAAATTCTGAATGTTCTTCATAAACTTTAACTGATAATATTACAGCACAATAGAGTGTAGAAATACTTGAAAAATAATTTGTGGTTTTCCAACCCCAAATATGAAACAATGAAGGCCAAATAGCATAGGAAACATTTTACAAGCTAGATATTATGGTAAAATGAGAAAGCAGTTAAGTAGACTTGAGCCAGAATTAGCTGACATATCCAAGAAATGACTTATTTCCACCAACTTGTTTAAAATCTACTTACCTAATCAAATTTTTAAATTATCCCAACCAGACTGCTTCTTGCTGCTACCATTGTGATCTATACCATGGCTTCCCACACTTAAATGTTCATTAGAATAACCAGGTGATCTTGTTAAAATGCAGATTCTAATTCAGTCTCTCTGAGTTGGGACATGACTGTCTACATTTATAACAAGTTCCCAGGTAATGATGGTGCTTCTGGCATTTCTAAATTTTGCATTTAAAGATCGACAAATTCTTGAATGATTTCATATGGGATTGACGTGGAAAATATTAGGTAACTGGGTAGCAGAGTTTAGGCGTATTTGCAAGATCAAATATGGATTTTTTTTTAATTCAAGGAAATCAAGTGTTTTGGGTTTTCTTAAAAACAAATTGATTCATGTTTTTATGTCTTCAGCATTAGAAGAAAAATGTCTCCAAATCAGGTAAAAAATTTGCAGTTGTATTTGTCACAATGATGACAAGGTTGAAAGGAAGTATAAATATTTGTATTACTATTTTGAAAGGATACTCTGTTAGAATATTTACATGGCTCTGGATCTGAGGTTGTTTCTGAAGAAGGATTGGTTATATCTTCCAAAAATCAAGAACCCACAGAATGCATTTCTTTGCTATTAAATGACAATTTAAAAAGAAGATAATCCTCAATAGTGACAGTCTGGGACTTTCCTGACACAAAATACTATGAAAATAGAAACATAGAATTTTGTTAATTTTTGACTGCTTATTTAGAGTCTCCTTCCATGGAGGAATTATTTGTATATTTTTTTCTCACCATGGAAACAGCACCTTCAGTTAATTTTTTTATAGATTCTGTTACCATTTTTTAAAAAAGTAAAAGTAAAGCTGTAGTTGTAATATTTATCTGAAAACTGTAGTGTTTCTTCCTTTCCCTGGGCAGACTGCCCAATGCAGTCTCTGCCTCCTTGGGCATGGGCTTTCACTTCCTTCCCACCTCATGGCAGGCCATAGTTATGTGCCCTATTGCACATGAAGTCCTCTAACTGGGCAGTAAATAGATTGCTATTTAAAACATTATCCGCACCAAGGGAGCAAGATTTTATAAATATATACTGGAATTACTATTTTTCTTGGAAACATAATTGATTATACATATTTGTGGGGTGCAGAGTTGATTATCAGTACTTGTGTACAATATGTGATGATCAAATCATGATAATTAGCACATTCCTCATTACAAAATGTAATCATTCTTTGTGTCCATTAACCAGTTTCTCGCTCACCCCTCCCCCTTTCCTATCTCTAGTAACCATAGTTCTGTTCTCTCCTTCTGAAAGTTCAATGTATTATTGTGATCTTTCTTTCTTCTTTTTTTCTTTCTGTTTTAGCTCCCACTTATGAGTGAGAACATTCTTTTTAAAAAAGTCAACTAGGGGCAAGACTTATTTGTGTTTCCAGAATGGAGACAATCAGTTGAATTTCAGGCATTTTATTAGTGATCATTAATGAAATGAAAATGTCCACTAGTTAGATGAACACACAAGATAGCATGCCGAGGGTGGGGTTAACACTAGAAATGGTGAAATGATGTATCAGCGCTGTCGGAATAGGTAAGGTTACAGAGATTGATGGAGAAAGGGCTGGGCCTGAGAATAAGGCCCACAGTGTGATTAGAGGACAGAGATGAGGAAAACAAGACATCTACTCATACACTCATGTCTCTATTGTCTATGTCTCTGTTCCGTTTAAGTTGGATGAAATGGTTACCTTTGGATCAAATGATACATTTTAAATGCAAGTACTATATATTAGAATTTTCTAAAAAAACATGTGCTTATAATATAAGTTTTGGTAAATACCATCTTAATGCTAAATACTTTGTTTATTTGCAGTGGTTATTTAGAATGAGCTAGTTTCTGCTACTATTTTCCTTATTGCCCTATCTAAAGGTTGTATTTACTTGATATTCCCAAACTAATAATTTGTTTTAAAAATAGAGGCTTAAAATCTTGGCAATAAAAAGAAAACAGAAATTCAAAATTGTTCACCTTTATCAAACTTTTGTGGACATCTTATATTTAATTTTAAATAATGTAAATTTTTAAGTAATTAAATGATTTTATTTTAACCACTGTGTTCTGTAAAACAGCCAAAGACTAATTAGTCAACTTATACAGCAAATGTCTTTCAAAAATCTTGCATTTGAATTGGAAATATTAATAATTTCATTAATTTATAATAGAGAAGCTAACTGATCAAACTTGTACTTAATAGTTGAGGCATCTACAAGTAAATAAGCATAGTAAAGAAATCCTATTCGAATGATAAAATAATGCATAGGAGGTGAGCAGTTTCTAGTACAAGTATTAAAAACATAAATACTACAATGTGGAGTCTTGCATTGTTTTCTAAAAATGCTGAATGTTTTGTTTTTTTCTTTTTCTTTCCTTTTGCATTCATTCCTAAAATTTCTACCTTCATCCAAGCAGAGATATATAACTTTAGAAAAGAAACAAAGTATCATATACTCAGTTCAGACTAGGTACAAAAATGCTATAGTGTCACAGAAGCTCTGCTGTCCAATGGCAAGAAAAAAACTTTCTCAACATTCTAAGGATCTGGAATGCACCATATTGGTCCACAATTAAAGTGTTGATGGATACGAGGAAGTCAGTATGATTTTCACTAAATCCAATATGGACTCCTTCTTATACCATAATCTTATGTTCAATTCTAATGGTATCTCTAGTTCAAACAAGCTTCATTTATCAACAACTCAAACATTTTGACTCACACCTTTTTTCACTCTACTTTCATACTGGATTTCAGCACAAACTTTAGCCAAACTAAATTATCTTAGGAAAAAGAAGAATATAACTAATATATAAATATTAGCAAATAAAACAAATACTATTTTGCATTAATGCTTTTGAAAAGAATTTGAGAACTTAGAATTGTACCCTTGCAAATCATGCCTTCAGTTTTTTGTCTAATTTGAAAAAAATGACTCTAACATTAGGAATTTCACACTGAGTTAAGAGAAAAGTCAATTATATAATGGGAAAATGGGGAAGGAATTTGAGAATGGCTGGCTTTAATTACCTTACTACAGTAAGATTGTCAACACTGTTTTTAGATTAAAGTTTATTATACTGACAAAGAACTCAATTATTTTTCAAATATTTCTTTCTTCTTATCAACTCTCAGAGAAAGATAGACTAGCAGCCACTGAATTAAATTTCAACAAACTCGGAATTTTCCTTATAATCTTCAATGATCAAAGTTGCCCTTATGACAGCTGTAAAATCTTTTCATCAGTTTCTTCCTCTTTTATTCCAAACAGCACCAAGTATTCAAGTCTGACATAGATAGTTTCTCAATATTCTTTTCAGTAATCTCATTGTATTATCCTTTATTGTGCCTTTTATCTTTTTCTGATAAATATTCTTGAATAATTATCTGTTTTCTCCCTTCATCATCCTGATTCTGAGTATACATTTTATGCGTCTCTTTACTACATTTAGCACTACCTTCATTGAGATTACCTTTGTTCCTCTTTTTTCAGTCCAAAGGCTTCTCTTTTAAAGCTTTTCAGTCACATTTGTATCTTTTAGGCTCTCGTTCACATACTTGGCACACTTTTTGCCTGATATTTGTTTTATGATTCTCTGACACTTAGGTACATATTAACTCAGTGTATTTGTATTTACCTTTGAAGACTCATCTTTGTTCTTATGGTCATTAACTGTGTCTTACAAGATTTACTGCACCCTGCTTTGAGCAATTTGGTAAATGCGAAGCCATATCAAATATGGTTCCTGCTCTTGGGTCATTATGGTTTATTTAGGAAAGTGCAAAAACTTTATAAAAAAAAAAATAGTAATGCAAGGCAGCAAATAAAATCTAAGAGAATGGTCCAGTTTTGTGGCATCGACATGATTTTCCCCATTTTTTTTAACATTATGGAATTTTTTACACACATTATGCTCACCTTTTCCAGGTTCGGAAAATGTGCTCACTGCAGCCATTTTTTTTATTTTTTTATTTTTTTTTTAATTACTAAGTCTTTCCATGGAGTCTTGTGAAAAAGTGTACCTAACTGAAATATCCAGGTATGTTCAGTTGGCAGAACAGCAATCATCCTGAAACTGTGAGACGATCATCATGGTTTCTATAACTATGGACTTTCGCCACCAAATGTCGTGATCCTGGCGTCTGTGTTTGAGCTGAAGCCATTAAGTGTTATTCCAGCTTCTTGAATGACATTCTACCAGTTTTCTTACTGCCATTTAAAACATAATTTCCCAAAGTGATTTAGTGAGGGACACACCCACAATTACTTGAATTATAAACCTAGTTGTAGCAGCATATTTTTTGTGCAATTAAAAGAAGTCTTCCCATTATCCCTTAGAAATATTATTCCCAGGGAGCACCCTCCCCCAGCATCACTTTGCTCCTAGGAAGTAACATTATTTTCATAAAATCAGAAAACAATAGAAAGAATATTAACTGATCGTATAATAAAAATAGTAAAATAGGGTGTTTGAATCTATGGAGTATTAAAGATATCAGAGGAAAGAGTGTCTTATAAGCAGAATGTGGACGGTCACAGTATGAACTGCAGATTAGGAGAGGCGAAGACCAAGCAGAATCCTGGCAACAAACAGAAGAGATGTTTTGAAGAAAAGCGCACATGAATTGGGTTATAAATCTTATAAAGCACTTCCCAAAGTGTATTCCAACCACTAGACTTAGAAGATGATCATAGAGGCCAAAAAGTGAGTTGTGTGTGCATGAAGGGGTGGCCAAATAAGTATGGGATTTCTGAGTTAAAAAAAGTATTTGAGAGGTTTTCTTGGTCATGTTTGGTTTTTGTTTTATTTACTTATTTTTGGTAATCAGGAATTCTCATAAACTTTAATACGCATGCTTGATAACATAAAGAGATAAATATATTGTATAGCTGATCACCACTGATTTGTTTTTTAAAGCAAATTTGAAATTGTATTGCACGACAAACCAAGCCAAAGAGAAGTTTCCTTCATCACACAGGACAAATTATTTTTAGAAACATTTCCCCCATTGTCTCTCATGTAGCTCATCAGGCTAGCTGGCCTCAACTCCCCTTTACTCTTTCAGACTCTTCAATTCTGTGCCTCAAATAATGGCTGCATCTGGTTTTTCCTACCATTTTTTCTCACCTTTCCCAATCTTTTTTGTGAGTGAACTCTAACTTTTAGAACTAAATCAATGAACCATGGATGCTTTTGATGTTTTTTCTCAATCCTACTGCATCCACTCTCATAAGATTCAGAAATTTAAAAGGCAAACTCTGACTTTTTTTTACCTGATTAGAAATGGGGAGAGATGAGGATTTAGTTCACTTATTTATTAATTTGTCTATCTATCTATCTTGCTTTTGCATGTATACAGCAATTATTTCAAAACCTGGTGATTGCTAAGAAGTCAGTAGATGACAACTGCTACTATTAATTGGAGAGGTACAGCATGGAGGTTGGAGAGATTGTACCAACTCATTTTGGAAGAAAGGCCAGAAGTTAGAATTCTGAGTATAGAAATTTGAAGTAAACAATCCTTTGAAAAACATACTTCCAATATCAAGTATATAGATACATATGTATACTCTTATTTATGCAGAGTTCTAGAAATGAAAACTCACCTACAATGACAGAAAGAAGATCAATGGTTGTCTAGGTACTGTGGGGAGAGGCAAGAAGAAAGGAGTACAAAGGGGAAAGGGGGAATTTTAAGGATGATGGATATGTTCATTATATTAATTTTGGTAACAGTTTCACACGTGTGTGTATACAATTTTAAAAACTATCAAATTGTACACTTTAAATAGATGTAGTTTATCGTATATCACACGTACCTCAATGAAGCTCACAAAAAGATAAAAATGGACCGATGTCTGGTATGGCTCTTTTTCTTCCTGCCTAAAGTTCCGCTGGAATATCGGGGGCTATACTAGCCATCTTTTAGCCATGAGTAAAAGATGCATAAGAAGTCAAGGTGTACATTGCCATTTACATAGAAAACACTGAAAGAAATGTATCGGAATATGCAACTAAAAGTCTAGTATAAAAATATGGTATTTTAAAAACTTGTTATTCTGAAAAAGCATGAAAGGAAAAAAATAAAGAAATGAAAAACACATGGGACAAATAGCAAGATATGTCGTTAAAAACAAATATATAGGGAATTGTAATACACATGGACTAAAATCCAGTTAAAAGGCAAAACTGTTCTAAGTGGATAAAAAGATCAAAACCAAATTGTGTTGTTTATAACAGACACACTTGAAATATAAGGACAGAGGGGGGATGAAAAGGATGAAAAAAGGCTACACCATGCACACAGAAACCAAAAGATAGTAATTGTATTAAAATTAGGCAAAGAAAACTCAAGACAAAGGGTATTACTAGAGAAAAAATTGACATTTCAAAACAAGAGTCAATTCTCCCAGAAGTTATTAGAATCCAAGTTTAGTCTGTATATAGATTAGAACTTCAAAATATACTCAGTAAATATGGTAGAATTAAAGGAGAAAGAGAAACCCAAAATAATTATATTTGAAGATGTTAACGACTTGTAAAGATTTGAATACTTATCAGCCAATTTAACCTCATTGAACTACAAAGAACACTTCAGTCAATAACTAAAATACACAAAATACACCAATAGTCTTTTCAAGTACTTCATCTATTTCTTCAGTGGTTACTGATCTATGTGGGCTGGGTTTTTTTGTTTGTTTTTCCCCTTTCGGTAAGATAAAATTATCTAGTTTTCAAATGGTCTGAATCTACTTGTACATAGTAAGCATCTATGATTATTTTTAAAATTTCCTCCCTGTTGCTGGTTATTTTTCCCTTGTTATTTCTAATTCTCTGTGGTGCTTTGTCCCCACTCCCACCCTCATGGCCCCCCCGTTCTCGCCACCACCACTTTTTAGTTGTTACCTAGTTATTCGTCAATAACGTTATTTAAAAAACTTTTCTTTCCTAAAGGACAGGAATTGAAATTTATCTTTTGCTGTTTTCTCATTAATATATTTTGGCTTTTATTAATTATTGTTTTTATTTTGCTTTCCTTGGTTTCTTTTGTTTTTTAATAGTTCTTTAAGAAGAGTGTGAAATTATTTTTGATATTTATTTTTAAATTTTTCATCGACAAATTTTTAATCCTATAAATTTCTTCTAACAAAGAAAAATTTCTTCAAACAAATTTCATTGACAGTTATTTAATCCTATAAATTTCTTCTAACTACTTTAGCTGTATACCATAGATACTTCATAGATTCTACTATGCTCCAAGTTTCTTTGTTACCATTTTTTTAAAAATTTGCTATATGATTCTGTATGTCTTCTTTGATATAAAATCTGTTTAATAGCATGTTTTATTTTACCATTTCTGAAAGTGGATTTTTCTGTGCTAAAGTGTTATGGTCAGAGATTGCTCTTTATATATATTATTCCTTAAGTGTGTTTGTGTGGGGGGGGATCTATTAAAATTTTCTTCTAAAATAGCATCAATTCTTGATAAGGGTATTCCCTATTACTGGATTTACAAATGTGACACATATCTAATAATCTACCTTACATGTTGTGCTGTCTTGTTTGTCTATATTTTCATTAATTATTTATCTTCTTAGTCTCTCCTGGATTGAGATATATATCAAAACCCTCATGATATTTGCACATTTTTGTTATTTAATCTTGCATCAACTTTAGTTTCTTCTTTATAAAAAGTATTGCTGAATTATTGGGTACACAAATATTAATGCAGGTGATATCTTCATTTTGAATTTTAATATATGGTCTTATAAAGTGCTTTTTTTGTTCCTGTTTTAATATTTTTTAATCTGAATTCTACCTGTCAGATATCAGCCTGATTTTTTTCTATTTGCATTTGCCTGGTGTAGCATTGCTCATTCTTTACCTTTCACCCCTTCAGAAGCGCTTTATTTTAGGTCTGTCTTGTAAATATAGCAGAGTATTGAATTTTGTTTTGTTAGGCAGTTTGCAATTCTTTTTCTACCAATAGGTAATTTAAGCTGTTTCACAACTTCTGGTAGGAATAATAACTTTGGCCTAAATTCTTTCATATTTTTATGTTATACAAACCCACATAGATTTTCATATACAGCTTGTTTTATAAGTTCTCTGTCTTTATCACTCCCTCTGTAAGTGTGTGTGTGTGTATGTGTGTGTGTGTGTGTGTGTGTGTGTGTGTGTGTGATTAGTATACATTTAGCATTTATAAAGGTTTACATTTTAAAAATAGTTATTACATTGGTTATAATGCCACTGTTAAGCAGGACAAAAAAAAATCACCCCAAATCAGTGTTTAAAACAATAGGCATCAGTTTAGCTCATTAGTGTATGGATCAGTGATTTAAGTTGGGTGGTTCCTCTGCTTTAAGCTAGACTTGCTCACACATCTGGGCTGTGCTGGCTGTTGGCTGGGACAACCTAGCTCTGCCCCACCTCTGTCTTACATTCCCTCAGCAGGCAAGACCAGACATCTTATGGCAAAGGCAGAGTTGCAAGAGTCTAAGAAGCAACAGGTAAGTACTTTTTCAAAACTCTCTCTGAATTATATTTATTACCTTCCCATGAACCAAAGGAAATATGATGGCTCAGCCTAAAACATAGTATGAGGGCCAATGGGAGGGATGAAGAGTCATGTGTCTTTTTTACAGTTACCACAATTACAATTATTCTATTGCCTTTATATGATACCCCAGGTTGCCCTATTTTTTGGGGGGGATAATGAATTTTTAAAAATTTTTCTACCTATAAGAAATATTGAAATTAGCCAGTAACTTCTTCCTCTCCTCCTTCTTCTCTTCAAATCTAATTTGAAGTTATATTTTGTTTCAAGTTAATTCCTCTAATGCAATCATAAGGCTGAGTTATATGCATTTGGAAAGAAACATTAGGAGTGAAGAAAACATGTTATCTCCAACAATGTAAAAAGTTTGAGGAAATTAAATCAATATTGTTAAATATCACTTCATTCCTAGCACATTCAAAAGATTGAATGGAGGTGTGGATTTAATGAAGTTTGGAGTTTTGTAAAGAAAGAGAGTGCCAAAGGAGCAAAGGACAGGTGCAATAAAATGATTGTAAGAGTGAACCATAGAGAGGAGGAGAGTAAAGACATGAGGGGTATGATAGATAGGGAAGACGATGGCAAAATGAATTGGGAGGTCCTTACTGAGTCAACGAGTTGATGGAAGAAATAAACTTGAAGTTTAAAAAGCAGTATATGAAGAGCAGTGTTAGGAATTGATGCTTTGAAGGAGATGTGGTTTGAGGGTATGATGAAGAGAGGGGATGGCTGGTTTAGGAAGGAGGACAAGATCCTGTGAGTGAGGGACAAAAATAAAATTAGAGACAAGACTTATTTTGGTTAATAATTAAGTAAGATATCTTTGTACTGAAATAAAGATTGAACCATCCAGGGTCAAAAAAATTTCATTTATTCATTCAAAAACTATTTACTGAATGCTTACTCTGTAGCAAGTTTTGTTCCATTTACTAAGAATATGGTGAACAATACAAATCAGGCACTGCTCCTATGGGGGTGACATTCTAGTGGAAGGTTAGTCCAGATGGAGGTTGCAACTAAGCTGTTTCTGAACATTGAACCCATCAAGCTTGTGATAGAAACCAGTATGCATCCAGTCCAACCATGAGCTTTCTTGCAATGTCCTAGATAAACTGGTTGAAAAGAGTTCCATATCATACAGATTGTAGATATGTAGTTGACAAAAATGATAAAATTGTTAGTTCATTTAAAAAGCTGGCATTATGTATATCATCTCATATTCACATAGAAGTCGGCTCTGTGTGTCTATCACTAGACCTTTCTCATATGTGGAAACAAATACATTTACATTAATATAGATAACAAGTTTATATCACTAGACCACTAGATCTTGATAGAGTATCCTTGTTATCCTCTACAAAGCCTTCAGATAAAGAATCTTCACGAAGGGAGTTCTCAAAGGGGAAATTTGCCACAGTCACCACAAGGCATCCATCTTTCTTTTCTTCTCTTGCACCAATTTCACAACTACTGCCCACAAAACACTCAAAAAAACTTCCACATTGATATTATTAGCAGTGTCTCTTAAGAGGATGGTAGCATCCATGTAAGGTTATTGTCTACAGAAACCCAAAACTATTCTCGCCAGAGTTCTAGAGGAGATACGAGTCCCAAGTGGAGGTGGAGAAGGGGCCAGACTTCCATGTAATTTCATGCCACGGCTGTCCCTGGGCTGTGAAGCAACACTCTTGTGTACAGAGCTCCCAAGCATCCCCCAGAACAGCTCCTGTAACTGACGATCAACTTCTGCTGAATCCACAATTTACAGTAATTAGGACCTTGAACCCTGCAGTCACATAGAATCCATTCACTTCACAGTCCCTAAAATTGAAGACTCTAACAAGGTACGTATTTATAATAAATACTTTTTAATTGTTTTTACTTACATCTTTTAAAGGATGATTAAATTCCAAACTATAAATAGATGTAGATCATCCAGGGAAAGTCATGTTTTAAAATTTATCGTTTAAATATGTAGACATAATTTACAAAATATTCCTCAATATGTCATGTATTGCTGGAAAATACATATTTTTTATTGAAACATAACTTAATATGCGTATTTGTGGGACTATCAATACCTGTGCACAATGTGTGGCGATCAAATCAGGATTATTAGCATTTTCATCATTTCAAAACATGATCATTCTTTGTGTCCATTAACCAATTTCTTGCTAACCTCCCTTCCTCTCCCCTGTTCCTATTCTAGTAACCACAGTTCTATTCTCTCCTTCTGAAAGTTCAACATGTTGTTGTAATTATCCTTCCTTCCTTAATTTATTTTCTTTCTTTCTTTCTTTCTTTCTTTCTTTCTTTCTTTCTTTCTTTCTTTCTTTCTTTCTTTCTTTCTTTCTTTCTTTCTTTCTTTCTCTCTCTCTCTCTCTCTCTCTCTCTCTCTCTCTCTCTCTCTCTCTCTCTTTCTCTCTCTCTCTCTTTCATCTCACTTATGAGTGAGGACATGCAATAATTCTCTTTCTGTGCCTGGCTTATATACTTAACATAATTTTCTCCAAGCTCATCCATGTTGTTGCAAATGGCAAAATTTCATTTTTTATGGCTGGGTGATATTACATTGTGAATATATACCACATTTTCTTTATCCAGTCATCCATCAACAGACATTAAATTGTTTCCATTACTTGGCTGTAGTAAATAGAGCTGCAATAAACATGGGAGTTCAGGTATCCCTTTGACATGATGATTTCTATTCCTTTTGGTATATACCCAGTAGTGGGATTGCTGGATTGTATGGCAGTTCTATCTGTAGTTGTTTGAGAAATCTCCATACTGTTTTCCATAATGGCTGTACTAATTTACAGTCCCACCAACAGTACAGAAGTGTTCCTCTTTCTCCACATCCTCACCAGCACTTGTTATTCTCTTTCTTTTTGACAATAGCCAGTCTAACTGGAGTGGGATGATATCTCAATGTGGTTTTGATTTGCATTTCTCTGATGATTAGTGATACTGAGCATTTTTTCATATATCTGTTGGCCATTTGGATGTTTTCCTTTGAGAAACTTCTATTCTGCTCCTTTACCCACTTTTTATTAGGATTATTTGGTTTTTTACTGTTAAGCTAGCTTTTTTAAAAAAAATATTTACCTTCAATCGTGAATTCCTGTAATAGAAATGGGAATCATTAAATGTAATCGATTTATGTGTGAAATGTTAGGAACACTAGTAGAAGCAAAGACAAATACTGTATCCATAAGCTACACTTATCTGGACACAATCTGTACCTCAAAATTCAAAACATGTTGGTCAACTAGCACCCTTTGGAAGCCATTCTTTTCTGGACTTTTTTTTGGTTTAAGTACAGAAAAATAAAATGTTATATAGATGAAGTAGCAATTATTGTTGCTTTCGTATTGGTTTCATCTTTTTTTACTATGACCGTGCTGTGATGTATAAGATTATAAAACAAATATATATGAAATTTAGCAAAATAATACAAGGCAATAACTCTACAAATTTTATAACAGAATCAAATTATTAGTACTCTCAGAGATCATTTTAATAGTAATTCATCCATGTAAACTGATCTGTCCTGATTAAAACAGAATTTAGCATTTGTTTCTGGGTATGTGAAGTTTTGGTTCACATAAAAAGAGTGCCTTTTTTTTTTCAATTACTTGATTTGGTTGAGTGATTTTTTAAAACCGATAAGAAAAAGAAAAAGAACATTTTCAACTTGACATTTTCTGCTCAAAAAACAGAACTCCTCGGTTGAACAGAACAAAACAGTCAGCATAATTATTCCTTAAAATTTCCTAAGGAAACAAAAATGATGAATAAAAAAATGCATAATCGAGTTTTTTGACTGTGGCTTCTTTTGATTTAAGCAGATTTCTTTATAAAGCGAAGAATAAAAATTCTAAATCTATTGAGAAATGTTCAACATATGGCCAGTGGTCACACACCTAGTAACTTCCTGCATATTTTTCATGATAAAATCATGTGACATTGGAGTGAAATAGCAGCAACACTTTAGATATTGAAATCAAACAAAGAAAGACCCTTAACAATAATAATCTGTGGAAAACTTCTGTCCAGAAAACAATTCCACAATCATATTTTTTTGAAAGAAAACTTTTCAAAGTCATTTTTGCTACTTGTTTTTGTTACTATTTACTTGCTTTTGGTTGGTGTTTTAACTTATGTATCCAAAAGTCATAACTTTGACTTCCCTCCAGTACTGAGAATTTACTATTTATTCCTGGCTTTTATTGTACAAATATTTTGTTACCTGAAAGGGAGCAATTAGGTTAACTAAGTGTGTCTGCCACATAATCCTCTGGGAGGAAAATTTAATTGTGTTTTCCAAATATGAAAGAATGAGATACATTTTCCTCTTTCCCCTTTAAAGAAAGCCAACAGGGCTTGGCTCCAGGAGGCCTGAGGATGTTTTTCCTCTGGGGTAGAGTTGAAGCTTATGTTCTCCAAGACCTGGGCTCCTGACAAAGAATTAGATTGTTGGGAGAGGAGCAGAGCAGGAGCTTCTTGAGAAGCAGCTGCTAAGCTGTTTCTGAAGGAAGCTTTCTAGAGCTGGGTAGGAGACAGGTCTGCATGAAAGAGGCCTAACCTTTGTGGAGTGCCCTGGACTAGAGGGAGCGGGGTCAGCAGGATGGGGTAGTTGTGGTACAGCTCTAGACATTAGACATATTTGAGAGAAGCTAAGCTTTCAGTTGAGATGATAACAGCAGCAGTGCCCCACATGCTGTGGAAGACCAGCATTTGTTAGTAGGAAAGTGTAGTCACAGAGCTATAAAACCCTTATAGTCCAAGGCCAACATCCTCCCCCACACCCTCATGAAAACCCTCAGAAGTCTTATCTGCTAAGAAAATGGAAGGAACCACCTGTGGAGACCTGCTTAAGAAGTACTTTTCTACCAACACTAGCTAGTCAGATTTAATCTGAGTAAAGTATTTGAATCTAGCGGAGCAAACTCAGAAAAAATACATAAACTATTCTTTAACCAGGCTTGCTATTTTTCAACAGCTGCTGAAATTTTCAGGTCTCTTATCTGTACTTTCCATTTAAAAGTAAAAGTAAAATTTTCAGTCTGGTATATACTCCAAATTTTCCTCCCTAGCTAAGAGGTCTAGGGACAATTTCAGGTTTTATTTGCATCAATAATTAAGAAATTCTTTTTGGTTACTTTATTCCTCTGCAGTCTGCCTCCAATTTCTCGTGTTACAAAGGTTTTATTTTGGAAACAATTGTCATTCTTCAAGCATTTCTGAAACTGTCTTTTTCTTCATGTGTGTTTTGGATGATATTCTAATTTGTTTCTCTGAATTTATTCTACTTTCTTTGTGTGAAATCACCTCCAAAATATGTTGATATTACTGATTGTAATGCCTGTTTAATATTTGTGGTCAGAGAAAGTTAAACTTACATATTTGAGAAAGTGTCCAATGAATCCACATTAAGATACACAGGAACAAACTTAACTGATAACATGTAATGGAGTTTGGAAGTGTTGTCCCCTCCAAAACTCGTGTGGAATTTTGATCCCTAATGTGGCAGTGTTGGAAAGCGATTGAGTCATGGGGGCAGGTCCCTCATGAATGGATTAATGCTCTCCCTGGGAGAGGAGGCAGTAATGAGAGAGTTCTCACTCTATTAGTTCCCATGAGAGCTTGTTGATGATAGGATCCTGGCACCTCCTATCTCTCTCTCTCTCTCTCTTGCTTCCTCTCTCGTCATGTAATCTGCTTATACCCACCAGCTGCCTGCTGCTTTTCCACCATGAGTAGAAGCAGCCAGAGGCACATGCCAGATGCAGCAGTCCCAGAATCATAAGCCAAATAAACCTCTTTTCCTTATAAATTACCCAGTTTCAGGTATTCTGTTATTGCAACAAAAAATGGACTAAAACAGAAAATTGGTACTGAGGAGTGGGGTGTTGCTAAACAGATACCTGAAAATGTGGATGCAGCTTTGGAACTGGGTAATAGGCAAAGGTTAGAGGAGTTTGGAGGACTTAGAAGAAGAGAAAAAGACAAGAGAAAGTTTGGAATGTCTTAGAGACTTATGTGGTGGTGAGCAAAATGCTGATAGAAATGTGGACAATAAAGGCCATGTGGATAATGAGGTCTCATATAGGAATGAGGAACTTATTGGGAATTGGACAAAAGATCATTCTTGCTACACCATAGCAAGGAATTTGGCTGCATTGTGTTCATTCCCTTGGACTTTGTGGAAGGTGGTGTAAAGAAAAATATAACTTTAACATGAGCAATTTGCTTCTGTACTAATAAAAACGAGAAAGCATAACTAATGCCATTTTAAGTAAGGCAGCTTCTAAGAGGATATGCAGAGGCCAGGCAAGTCAAGGCAGGCCCAGGCACGCTAAATTCCAGGAAGGGAGTAATCACCACCCGGTTCCAGGAACTGACCAGTTCCTTATCTAGAGGCCACCTGGCCACAAGGAAGATAAACGATTGGGAAATACCCTATTCCTTATCAGTGTGCTAGCCCGCTAAAGCCCCCCAATAAATCCAAAGGTCACCTCTGATAACCTGTAAACAGTAAACAACTCATCCTGTTGCCAAAGTCTGTCTAAAAAAACTGTATAAAAAGTGCTTGTGTTAAGACCTTGGGGTCGCTCCTGTCCAGGAGACTGAGTGACCCCAGCATGCTGGAATAAACTCCTCTTGCTTGATTGCAGCAGTCTCTGTCTCGTGGTCTTTGTGATGTGAGCCATCCCGACATGCGGGATTTGTGCACGGTGCACAAGTCTTACAGTGGGACTTAAGAGTTGTGAACCAGAGCATTTGGCAGAAACAATTTCTAAGCAACAAAGCATTAAGGACACTGCGTGTTTGCTTCTAACAGCCTACTCTGAGTTATGGCAGCAACTGCATGACCTAAAGCCAGAATTTAAAAGGGAATCAGAGCATAAAGATTTGGAAAATTTGCAGCCTAGCCATGCAGTAAAGAAGTGGAGGGCTGGCGAACAATGCAAGGGTGAAGCAGATAAACTGGTTGCTAAAGACATTATCATGGCGGTGAGGCAGCCAGATGCTAATAGTGGAGACAGTGAGAGGAAAGCTCTGCAGGCATTTCAGAAGTCTGGAAGGGTGTCCCACCTATCACAGACCCTGAGGCCTAGAAGGATTGAGTTATCCTGGAGGACAGACCTGGGGTGCAGTTGCCCTCAGGATCCTGCTCCCTGCATCCCAGCTGCTCCAGCTGGAGTGGCCCCAAGTGTGGTTTGTGCAGCAGCCCTGGAGAGTAGAGGCCCGAAACCTTGGTGGTGTCCACGTTGTGTTAAGTCTGCAGGCTGGCAGGACGTGAGAGCCGTGGAGGCATGCCAGCCTCCACCCAGATTCCAGAGGATGTATGGAAAAGCCTGGGGACCCAGGCAGAGACCTGCCACAGGGGTGGAGCCACTGCAGAGGACATCTAGTAGAGCAATGCCAAGAAGGAAAAGGGAGTCAGAGCCCTCACAAAGAGTCCCCACCAGGGAAATGTCTAGTACAGCCAATGCAGCAGGGCTGCTGCCAGGACCCCAGCACTTCAGGGCCACTGGTAACGTGCAATGCAGGCCTGGAAAAGCCACAGGTACCAGCGTGGCCCACTGGGCTGTGTCTGGCAGAGCTGTGGGAAGAAGGCTGCCTGATGCTTTGGGGGCCCAGATGCCCAGTTGTGCCCAGGATGCAGGACTTGGAGTCAAAGAGCATTATTTCAGAGCTTTAAGACATAATGTCTGCCCTGCTGGGTTTTGGACTTGTTTGGGGCCTGTTTTTCCTTTCTTCTGGCCTATTCCTCCTTTTGGAATGGGAACGTGTAACCAATGTCTCTTCCACCATTGTATCTTGGCAGTAGGTAAATTTGGTTTTGTTTTTCAGGTTCACAGCTGAAGGGACTTTTGCTTTTGATCTCAGATGAGACTTTGGACTTTGGACTTTTAAGTTGGTGCTGGAACAAACTAAGACTTTTGGGACTGTTGGGATGGAATGATTGTATTTTGTATGTGACAGGGACATGAGTTTTGGGGGGCCAGGGGTGGAATAATGGAGTTCGGATGTGTTGTCCCCCTCAAAACTCATGTGGAATTTTGATCCCCAATGTGGCAGTGTTGGAAAGTGATTGAGTCATGGGGGCGGATCCCTCATGAATGGATTAATGCTCTCCCTGGGGGAGGGAGGAGTAATGAGTGAATTCTCGCTCGATTAGTTCCCAAGAGAGCTTTTTGTTTATAGGACCCTGGCACCTCTTCTCTCTCTCTCTCTCTCTCTTGCTTCCTCTCTTGCCATGTGATCTGCTTGTACCCACCAGCTCCCTGCCACTTTTCCACCATGAGTAGAAGCAGCCTGAGGCCCATGCCAGATGCAGCTGTCCCTGAGTTGTAAGCCAAATAAACCTCTTTTCCTTATAAATTACCCAGTCTCAGGTATTCTGTTATAGCAACACAAAATGAACTAAAACAACATGTTAATCGTTCACTAGATTGTGATCTTCCCAAAGTTAGGAACCCTCTCTTGGCCATCTCTGTATCCTTAATTCTAGCCAGTGACCTGTTAGATAACCATGTGTGTGATAAGCAAACATCTACTCATTGAATTATTGAGTAAATGAATGGATGAGTATCCTGCAGCAAGTTCCAACTTTCTATTTAAAAAGACCCCTGTTGTTTGAGAAGAGTCACTAAAAGAAACTAGTTAACCTTTGTTGAACCTAATCTAATAAGTCACAAAATGAGTTTAAAATATCTGATCACAGTAAATAACAAAGGTATTAAATTTTGGAAATCAAAAAAGAGAAGAAAATAGCATTTCTAAAAATTGGGAGAAAACTCTTTTACAAATACTTTTAAAAATACAATTATTTGACAATAGCTTTAAAATACCTTCCCTTTAATTCTGTGTCTAGGAAATATACTCCTCTACCTTCAAAGTCTGTTGAAATTTTCAGTTTCTGGAAAACATACAAAGTAAACTGGTGGTGCCCTCAATGTAATGTGCCATTCCTAGTTCTTTCTAATTAACAGGTACCCAAGCCAGAGGTTTTGTATCTTATTTCTATGTTGGTTGCATCCCATAAAATATTAATTATAAGTTCATGAGTAATTTATGGGAAACCTTTCAATATATGTGAACCATTTGGACACATGATTACAATTCTATTTTAAGAGATGACCTAGAAACATTCATTGACTATTTCTGCAGCTATTTACCTAGTCAATAGTTACCAGTATATATAGGATGATATATATTTAAATGAAGAAAACATAAGTCTGTTAATACTAAAAAAAAATCACTAAAATTTCAGTTATGGAGGTATAAATAATTATTTCTGAAGGCTAGTGGGAGCTCAGCACATTAGGGAGGTGATATCAGGTTAAATTTTCAAATTACTATGAAAATATATTTTAGGATAGTCCCTTAAATTTAATACTTCAAATAGATATTTTGCTTTAAATTATTTATTCAAAACTAGCACTTTGAAGGATGTGAAAGTATTATTCATTCTTATTCATCATGTATATTTAATTTGTTCCTTCTGATTTTCAAATATTTATATAAAATATTTTAATATATGTTTAACAAAAAATACTATCAAATATATATATGCACATATATATTTAGCAGTTTCAAACTAAACTCTGTATATCACAAATTGTTCTTTTGTTTACATTTCTCTGCCATATTTTTAATGTTTCTTTAAATAACATTTTATTACTTGATAAGAGGCTCTATTGGATGAGTTACATTTGATAATTTTATTCAGATAGCATATATTTTTAAATTTTGTGCCAGAGTTAAAGCTCACAAAACCTTTCCCATTCTAAAAGTTTAAATCCATAGAGATGACATGTCTAAGCAAAGAAATTATCTTGAGACTACGTATATAGAGAGCAGTTGGATTAATGAATTTAATAAACATGCTTCTTGATATAGACACAAGCCACACTCCTCTCCTACATTTTGATAAAAAGCATAATAGCATCATGAAAGCAATCATACTCTCCTTGGTAGGTAAGTTTGACAATAATCTAAATGGTATTTTGGAGTTCACTAATAATCAATATTTTTGGCTTCTTTCCAAAATCAATAACTAGGAAATTTAATAAATTATGCACACAGTAACATAGTTGTAAATTTAAGAAAAGAAAAAAGAGATCTATCATTCCATTTTCTTCTGTTTTCTTTCATTTAAGGAACCAGATAGACTCACACGAACATACACATACCCACAAATACTTATCTTTAAAGTGAAAGAGAGTTTGAACAGGAACTCTGAAAGTGGAAAGTTGTAAGATTATTCTAAAGGATCACATATTGGAGATCATAAAGGGCAAAGGACAGATAGCAGAAGTCATTCAAAAATACAGAACAACAGCTTAAGACTAGGAATGTAAAAAAAAAGGCTGAAACAAAGCGTATTGGTTGAATCCTTTTCTTTGCTTTTGGGAAGCACCGGCCTTCAGCAGAGAACACTGAAAACCGCTGGCCGCCTTGATGCTGAGACACACCTTCTTTTTCTCTGCCACCGCCTTCCTCCTTTCTCTTTCCTCCCTCTTTCACTCTCTCCCTTTCTCTTCCATTTTCTCCCTCCCTGTTCCTCCTTCTGTTGCAAAATTCTTTCTCTTCCTCTCCCTCTAGCAGCACATGTTAAAGAGCATTAAAGAACAACATTTGCTCAATTGAAGCTCTGGGGTGTGATTCCAGAGCCCACTTTCTTAGCCCCTCATGTATAACTGCCTAATGTGATTTACATTTCTTTTCCATCTATGACTTCAAAGACAGAGGATAGGTTTTTACTTTCAACATGGTGGATAGTGCTTTTGATTTAAACAATATGTGTGCACGCGTGTGTGAGTAATTTTTAGAACTTTTTAAAGTTATATTTCATATCTGCTTTTATTTACTAATTGTTAATCTTTTTAAAAGAGACATTTAAAATTGAATTTAAGATACCTTTGTTATTGTAATTATCAGAATAATAATCCCGTGCAATTTGCTGACTATCTTTCTAGTGGATTTTGGCAACAGCAGCTACCACAACATCACAGCCAAAATCTTAATGGCTATCTTGTTGTGTATCAGCCCCTGTTCTCTAGGAGGTGAGGATAAAACATATTTCTGACTTCCAGGAGATTACATTGCAGTGGAGGAGACAGAAAATGTACAAAAAAATATAAAATCAAACTCTGTGTCATTTGTCAATAATTGCTATGAAGGAAAAATAGTGCAGAACAAAAGAAAGAAAAAGCATTACCTAAGAGGAATATTATGTTGTTCTAGCCAGTCTCAAATTTATGTTAACTTCCCGCTTAGCTACTCCCACTACACACAGATAATGTTAATTCTGACTTCATACTACATGTAGCATAGCAACCCTGGGGCTTCAAATTTCTATGGAAGGGATAGATAGGTAGGTAGGTAGATAGATACATACATACATACATATATTTATTTATTTTTCACATTCGTGGAATGGTGTCAGTCCCAGCTTTATGCAGTGATCTCACTTCTGGCTTTCTCACTTTCATGCCTGGAGACCCCATCCCCTGTTCCAGAATAAGTATTACCATCTCAGGCCTTCACCTTTAGGGCCCGTCTCTGATGTGATAGCCTTTCAACCTCCACTCTGCCAGTTCAAAATTGTATTGCAAGCTTATTTCCAGCTTATTGCTCTAATCATAAGTTCTCTCTTTATTTTTGGCTTCTGAAAACTTCTGAGACTTTTGTGTTTGTTAAAAAAAAATGTCATCTTTCTAGGTGTTTGTGCTGGGATCCAGCAGTTTATATTAGCTCAACCCATTGTGGTTGTTAACTGCTGTGGTATTAAAACTCCCCCAGATTGCTCAGTCATTGAAGTCTTCTTCCTATAGGTTCTTTCAAACGTTGGTTTCTGTTTATAATAATCAATGTTTCTCAGCATCTGATATTGAAGAAAAAAACTTCTCTGTGGGTAGGCCACTAGCACGTGGTATGATATTACATTTATTTTAAGAAAAGGTGTGTTCCCCCCCCCCCGATATTTCCTTTCCCTTTGTCTCCCTTCTCCAAATTTAAATGATAGACCATTTAGTGTTCTTCTTCTTACAGGGGAAAGTAACCCTGTTAAGAAGAAAAGGGAGTCTGTCTCCCCAGCTCTAGAGTTCCAGAAGGTTAAGTCTTTAACAGAAGACAAAGTACTCACAACCTGAAAAAAGATTTGAATGAAAGTATCATGAATTAAACTGAGGCTTCCTTGTGCTACCACTCAATACTGGACATGGGACAGGTGCCCCAAACTTGGGGGCTGGGTGGGTAGAGATCAGGGGATAGTTGGAGGAGAAATTTTGAAATTGTGTGGATAAAAGTGGGTCTCATGGAGGGAGAGGCCCAACCTCTTGGGTGCTCAGATGAAGACCTTGGGTAAGAGAAACAAACAGATAGGTTTGTGGGTCCTGAGAGCAGAGGCAGACAATGAATCATTCTCAGATAGAAGTGTGTAAATATTGTTTCTAGACAGGTGCAGACTCAGTTGGCATTCAACAAAAAGATGTGGGAGAAAAAATCCAATTCTATGTTCCCACAACTCCAGGAAAATAGTGGGTAGAACTGGGAAGACCTAGAAGCCATTCAGCTGGGAATGGGGATATTTCTTCTGTGTGGATCAATGACTGAGATAAAGTCATTCCTATAGAACTGTCTCAGCAGATGCCAAAGAGGACAGATAGCACTTACCGTGATATATCACTACCAATGCCTTACTATTGCGTAAGCCCTCTGAATATTATATATCATTCACAGATGACCTCAAATTGATTGACATTAGTTTTCAGTACCACAATAGATGGAAGATGAGAAAAGAAATTAAGTTGAGTTATAAAAACTAGAAACAGGTTATATTTCTTGCATGAACTCAGTTTAAATCTGCCCCAGAAATGATGCTTTCCTCAATCCAGAATTCTTTTCCTGGTTTGTTTTTTATTTATTTGATTTGAAACATTATACCCTGAAAGACTGTCAATGTGTTTTTTTTTTTCTCTTAATAGCAAAAACATGTAATACTTGGTATGTATGTTTGCTAAAACATTGATTTCAAAACAAAATCTGAGGCCAGATTCAAATACTTTCTTTTGTACATCTCACAAGAGGATGTTGGAGGCTGCTCAGACCAGTTCCAAAGAACCAACTGCACACATTAATTACCAACTCCACGTTACTGATGTCTCCCAGGTAGCTCAAAATTGGCAATAGTGGGAGTATTTATACCATAGGAATCAGTAAGTGATATACATCAGAGCCCTCTCACTAGTACAGGTTGTTACATTTTTACCAACACACAACTGAAACTGGATCTTTAGCACAGGAGAGCCCAGTCACATATGTCATTCTTTATGAATCCTAGGATTTCCAGGTTTCTAATTAAGTAAAATTTGAGGTTTGTGTTTTAAAAGCATGACTTATGTGATTTATAAAATGGCTTCTATAGGGTTAGGATTCAGTTGTTTGGTCTCCCCACCTGGTAATACCAACCCAGAATCTTGCATGTATTGGACACACATACTGATTAGTAGACACACAGCAGCTGCCGAAGAAGCAACAGCCACTTATCCAGCAACAGAATGACCCAGAGGGTAGATTTTATATGAGCCCTTTCATGGAAAATGGAGTAGTAAGAAATCATGTCATGTTAGACTCTCTGTGGTTAGAGATACAATTATAATGTTGTTTTCATTCTCTTTTAGAATACTGACCAATGTCAAACTTTTAAAGAAATTAGTGCTGAGGGAATTAAAGGAAAGAAAGGAAATGTACTGCAAGGGTATGTGTAGTTTATCTAGCCTTAGAGAATCCAGAGATAAAGGATGAAAGACTTGTTCCCGGAGCAAAGGGTGGGAGTTCCCTTTATCAATTGAAATGAGAAAAGACCACTCAGAAATGACTTTATTTATTATCCAGATCTCCTGTGTTTTATCTTTTACAGAAAATAACAGTTTGTGAATGCTCTGCATAATGCCCTCTATGACAAGAGGAAAGGCAGTGAGTGGTGTGGGGAGTGAGGCTAAAGACAGGAAAACATAAAGTTAAGAAAAAATAGCACAAAGGTTGTCTGGGGGAGAGAAAAAGGGAGGTGGGGTAAGGCTTACGGAAAAGTAGGCAATTTCCAGACCCCACACAGGCTTCCTTCAACAATAGGGAAAAGCCTCAGGACTTCACAGTCCCAAAGATTTAAACAACATGATATAGAATAATGACTGCTGGCGAAGACACCAAGCCAGTCGTCTCAACTCTCTATAGTTTATAACAGTTATTACATTAGCTTCTGATGCCAGGAAATAATAAAAGCTGGATATTTCCCTAAGTCGCAATCCGTTCTCATTTGGAAAAGGTCTTTCTTACAATATTTTCCTCTCAGACTGATATTTTTATACAGTGCTTAAAGCCAGTTTTTTACAAAACCATACTGAAACACATGTGGACGTTCAAAATGAAGTAAAACTTTTCCATTTTTTGTGCATTTTACATCTTATTGACTAAGTAATATAGACTATTCTAGCAGCCTCCTTGGCTGTACTGAAAATAATATACTGAAAATAGTTGTTATATATTAGCTGGAAATATGTTAGTTAAAAACACATTAACTTTCTCTCTCTTTTTTTTTTAAAGAAAAATCCAGAATGCAGTATTGTTGTGGAAATATACACGAGTAAACATTTGAGCCACTTTCCTTCAAGAATGTGTAAAATAATTCAAGTGGAACTTTATCAAGTAGATTCAGATAATAGTGATTTAAATTAAAAACAAATGCTACTGAGGGGAAAATGAGAGATTTCAGGGCAACAATACAGTGAGGGAGGGGGAGGTCTCAGCTTGTCAAGTGTCATTGTTATACCAGTTAAATGCAATAATTATTTCCAGTTAAGAATTTTATCCATTCATTCAACAATTATTCACTGTTGCCTAATATATTCCAGGTATTCATTTAGCACTAGGGAAAAACAGACAAAAAGATAAAAATAAATTAGATCGTTTCCCTCAATGTCTGACCAACTGGGGGATAGAAAAAAGAAAGAAAAGATAAAGACAAAAGAGAGTAAAGGTCCCTAATAACATTTGCCAGAGTTGTACATTAATATGTGGGGAACAAGAAGAAACTGGCTTGGCCCTTTTCTCTGTCTTTGCTGATTTCATGGTGGAAAATGTGGCTACAAGCAGTTAATAAGGGTCTGTATCAGTTTTCTTCCTCACTGTGCAGAGCAGAACCTTTTAAAAGCATTAAGTGTGGAGTGGAGGGAAGATGTCTTTCCTCTTTCCCTAGACCTATGAGATTAGCTAGTAACTTGATATTTGCCTGAAAAGAAGTTTCATCAAAACTCTAATATGAGGAGGTTGGGAAATTGTTTCCACTCTCTTTAATAAAGTTACTTTTGAAGAATTTTACTTCCACCATCTTCCTTGATAATTAGCTTCAACTTCATATGTCACCTAAGTACAAGCTAAATGCAGATTCTTGTATACTTTAACCATCTGTAATTTAGACCTGAAATTTTGGCAGCTCTTGGATTTATCCTTTGATTGCCTTAGATTTTATCTACTGTTTTATTTTAAAGTTAATTGATATGATTTGATTTGATTTAAAGTAGAAAAGATTGAGGGCATTGATTTTATGTTCTCTTCAGACTGAGAAGACTGGCTTCATTTGCACTCTTGGTGTCATGAAATGTCAGCTGAAATTTATGCCTTGACTCTTTCAATGATAAAATCTATTGCATTTGGGGCTTTATAATATAATCTAATTTTAGAACTTCAGCCATCTGGTCTCCTTAGTGTCCTTCAGTGATGCTATTCTCAATTCTGCTACAAAGCTGTTCATTGTGCCAGGGGAATTTTTCTTCCTAAAACCCAGCATGCTTTTTCACCTAGTTACCTCCAATTCATCCTTCACATTAAGCTTTCCTGAATCACCACCCCATTCAGTTTAATTTTTACTTGTCTGTCTTACATTCAGAGAAAACCATGTAGCATTTAACAACATGTAATTTTTAATTTTTTAATACAGAATATATTAGAGAGAATAATATGATGAATTCCCTTGTACCCATCACCACTCAGTGCCAGTGGTAACAACCTACAATGTTGTTGCTGTTGTTTTTAACAGTTTAATCAGTTATAAATATATAGAGAGAGAGATGTATATAATATTTAGCAATTTAAATTTAAAATTTGATCAATTGTATCTAATATACACACTTGTGGTAAAATCACCATCATAATTGTGATATAGAACATTTCTATCACCCTAAAATGCCCCTCCAGCCCCTTTGATGTCAATCTTATTCCATCTTTTTATCAAGTTGTTTCATGTCTTATTAAATTGTAAAAATCCTTTCTGTATTCTGGATACAACTCCTTAGTCAGATATATTTTGTAGATATTTTTATCGTAGTCTATGGCTTGCCTTTTCATTTCCTTAAACAGCACCTCTGGAAGATCAAAAGATTTCAATATTTATGAAGTTTAATTTATCAATTTAATTTAGTATTTAACCTTTTTGGTTCCTATCCAAGATATAGAGAACCTGAGATCACAAAAATTGTTCTTCTATGTTTTCTTCTAGAAGTTTCTTACCTTTAGGTCTATCATCAATTTTGAGTTAATTATTTAATATGGTATGAGGTAAGAATCAAATTTAATTTTGTATGCAGGTGTTCAATTTTTCCAGCATTAGTCATTGAAAAAAATCCTTTCCCCAGTGAAATACTTTGGCATCTTTGTGGAAAATAAATTGACTATATATGTGTGAATCTATTTCTGGATGCTGTATTCTTTTCCTTTGATCTATAGTATATCTTTTACTCAGTACCACACTGGTTTAATTACTACAGCTTTATAGGAAGTCTTATAATTAGGTAATGTATATTCCTTCGATGTTAACCTTCTTTTTCAAAGCAACTTTGGCTATTTCTGATCCTTCGTAATTCCATATAAATATTAAACTCAGCTTGTTGATTTCTTTTCTTAAAAAAAAAAAATCCTGCTGAAATTTGGATTAAGATTGCCTTAAATATTTAGATCATTTTTATAAAATTGACATCTTAACAATATTGAACCTTTCAATTCATGGACATATAATCTTTCACCATTTCTTAGATATTCTTCCATTTCTCTTAGAAATGTTTTACAACTTTTATGTGTGCACATATCTTATTAAATTTATCATTCAATGAACATTCATCATATGTCAGAACTTGTGGTAAAAATAAAGCTTTTATACTGCTCATCTCCTTTTGTACTCATGTCAACTCTATGGGGCAATTACTGTTATTTTACTTATTTTACACAAGAATTATCTGAAACTTAGGAAAAAGTTAAATAACTGGATCAATGATGCAAAGTTAGTAAATGGTTCAATGAAAATCAAATCAATCTGAGGAATGCTAGAAGCCAAACTCTAATCACTGTGCCATTCTGACTTCAACTGGCCATCTACTGGGATGTGAGTAAAAAGTCAAATGTAATCTTTCTCTTGTGTGTCTCTCTGCCCTCATTTCCTACCAGTGAACACCACAGTGTATCATACTCTCTTTTTAGGTCCTAAACCATAGCAGCCTCCATCCAACCTCAAGGGCTATCCATTTATTCTAGACGTGGCCTGGGAAATACCCGCTTCCCACCTTCCTCCCTGATCTTACTGAAATGAAGCCCTATTGAAATTGTCTGCTTTGTTCACAGATATATCTCTAGCATTTTGAAAAATAGTAGACACACAGTAGATGCTACATGAATATCTGTGGAATAAATAAATCTGTATTCAGCTAGAAAACGACAGAAGGGATGCAAGGATGGATTTTCTCACCTCAGGCCCCTTGTTCTCCGTGTAGCACTTTAGTTAGTCCTGTTTATTATTGGTAATGCCAAAAGTGAAATCACATTGAAGATTAATACTTTGTCATATTTTATTTTACCTTAAAAGAAAGAAAAGTGTGGAATGTACTCTGGAACTAGATAGCCCCAGGTTTGAACAGGTAGTTCAGTCACTTGAAAGCTGTACAAGCTTGGGTAAATTATTAGTGTCTCAGTTGACCACCTCATATATAAAAATCGGAATGGTGATGTATCTACATACCAAGCACAATGGTTTGTGGTCTCAATTAGGTCATGTAGGAGAAAGTACTTACATCTTACATGATCAGTGCATCCTGAATTTTCTTTCCTTTTTCAATGGTACATTCCTCATCTTTAGGGTAATTTTGCAAAGTTGTGGAAAAACTGTGAATACTATTTAGAATTCAGCATTACTTATGAAATAGTACAGAAATATTGTCCACTTTCAACTTTTGTATGCCTGAAGTTTCTACTCGGATTTTGGGTATAACTTTCATTTGAGAGGCTTGCTTTGGGCAAAACATAGTTTTGTGTCACTGAGGTTAAAGGTGGGACCTCAGAATGGTACATTTCTCCAGTAATCCAGAGGATAATGATGCAGTTTGGTAAATTTAAAGTCCTGTCTCCTGTTTTATTGTTGTGTAACAATCCATCCTAAACACTAGCTTAAAACAGTAATAATCTGTCCTTTCACTTATGAATCTGGTTTCTGACTTGTCTCAGCTAGCAGTTCACTCAGTTTCTCATTTAGTTACAACCAGTGAAGCATCTAAAACCTTCATTCACATGCCTGGTGCTTGGGAGTGGAAGATTCAAACAGCTGGGAACATTTCGCTGCTAGGTACATACCTGCAAGATATGGAAACGTGTTCACGCAAGAACTTATACAAGAATGTTCATAGGTGGTTATTCATAATAGCCAAAAAGTAGCAATAATCCAAGTGTCCACTAAGTGATATAGAAGTAAAATTGGTATATTCATACAATAGAATACTTGTCAGCAATAAAAAGAAATGATTACTATTACATGAACAAAGTGGATAAACTTTGAAAACATGATAAGTGAAAGAAGCCAGTCACAAAAGGCTTCTGTATGATTCTTTCTATTTATTTAAAATGTCCTGATTAGGTAAATCTGTAGAGACAGAAAGTAGATGCAGAAAGATATGAGGATAGAAAGTAGTTTGCCTAGGGATGGCAAGGTGTGGGTGGTGCAGACAGAGGATTTGGGAATACTGGCTAAGGGGTTGTGGGTTTCTTCTTGGGGTAATTAAAATGTTCTAAAACTGATTGTGGGGAAGGTTGTGCAAATACATGAATATACTAAAAACCATAGAATTGTGCATTTTAAATGGATGAATTGTATAGATTGTGAATTATATCTCAGTTAAATTGCTACAAAAAAAAAAAAAGAAGAACAGCTGGTCCTAGGACATCTGTAGCTCTCTGGGCATCTCTCTCTCTATCTCTCTGTGGACTCTCCATGGGTCTCTCCACTTGTTGACCTCAAGTTAGTCTGTCTTCTTTCACAGATCTGAAGTTTCCCAATATGAGTCATCCAAAGAAATTTAAAAAGCTGCATGGCCTTTTCTTAATCCAGCCTCACAAGTCACATAATGTCATCTATACCATATTCTAATTTAAGGCACAAGGGTTTGAGGAGACAGGACTTTAAATTTACCAAATGAAGGAAGGAATGAAAAACTTTCAGATCTCCTTTAAAGTGACCAAATGTGGACCAATATTTGGGAATCTCCTCAACATTAAGTTATTGGGTATTAATTCATATGCATGATAGCATTATTTTGTAATCAGGAAAAAAATAAAAATACTTTATAAGGTGAGTTTGTGAGAAAGAGATACACGAGGGGAATGGAATGACATATTTCTCACATCAGGTCTCCCAAATTCTTTTTGAGTTCTCTGTGGGGAGAAGAGTTTGAAAAATAGATGCTGATGATGTAGTTCCATTTAAGGACAACTTGGTCAAGCTCTGGGTACAAGGAGAACTATTTTGGGACCCCGGTGACAATGAGTTGTAAAAACCCAGTACAGATCAAGTGATGAGAGGTAAAATGTGGGAGCATTGAATGGCCAGAATTCCTTCACACAATTTTCCTTTATTACAATAGGTTGATTATTGGAGCTTTGTTTTCTTTCAAACTCTCAACACTCTTATCTTGTCAAAGACTTTGACCTGAAGTTTCAAGGGGATTGAGTGTATCCACTGCCATTAAAAGGGAATGCAGTCATATGGGGCTTAGCAAAGTTCTGAGGCTTCGGCTAGCATCACTTTTGTAACATTTCAAATAGCTTCTATCAAAGAAAGCCATTATTCAAACTAAAACCAAGAGAAGAGCTTTTGCAACTTTTCCTTACAAAAAACATGGTGTATTCATTTGAGAGGCCAGGGATGGTTTGCTGGCATTAGCTCAGTTTGATTCAGATTGTATTTTCCAAGATGGCAATATATATAAATTGATGGGACCTATGTTCCTTCTTCCTTTTAATCTAGGCTGGGATTTTAATTACTCTGATCATTCCCTGAACCATGGATGTGATGCTACGTGACTTCCAAAGTTAGGTCATAAAGGAAGCTCCTGCATGGATCTCTTTCTGTCCAAGGATGTTCGCCTTTGGAACCCAGTCATGTTGTAAGGAATCCCTGGCAACATAGAGAGTAAGTATTCCTGTTCACAGCACCATCTAAGGTCTTAGCTTATAGCTAGCTTTAGCCTCCACCATGTGAGTGAAAAACTCTTCAGAATATTACAGCCACCAGCCTTCAAGTCTTACAGTGGAGATGCTCTATCCAAATTGATGACCCACAGGAACAGTGAGAGAGAAAATTTCATTAGTTTTACTTTAATCCAATAAATTATGAGATGATCTGTTACAAAGCAGTGTATACATGATACCCTTATCTTTCATGAGATTCTCTGGTGCTAGCCATAAAGTGCTTAGAAATCACTTCATCCTGATATTCCTTCACTAACCATCATCCCCTAAGTCTACGCTTCCCATTTCATGGCACAGATTTATCTGGGGTTTCTCCTGTTACTCGCTTCCAGTCAAAGGATGGTAACCTGGCTTTCTATCTCTTCTGTTCATAATTTATTGCTAAAAGGCAAATACTAAATAAATAAAATTAGTTACTAAATAATACTAAAGTAAGACACTAAATACTCGTGTTTCTAAGGCTTTTCTTTTCATTCTCGAGATTTTATTTTGATATTTAAAACAACAATCCTTGATTCTTTCTTAGTCTTTTTCTGCTATACAGATCTTAATTCTCCTTAATTCAATGTAGAAGACTGATGAGCTGCAAAAAGATGACTATCTTAAGATATTATTTCACTAAATTTTTAGGTATGTGTGACATATAAGTATATGCTATGTTTATAAAATCGAGATTAGGGATCACTTATAGTAAACATGTATCTAAAACATCTGTTAACCTCACTCAGATTCATTGTCCTGCAGATCTTTATCATTATTCCTATTCCAGATTTCCGGGACCAAAAACCAGGCAGTCCTCAATTATGTATCCACATTACACATTCCCCAAATCATTCACTGTCATTTAACAATGTCCAGTATTCATGAAAACCTGAGAAAGGAAACAGTTTTCTTAGTTCCTTTCTTACTGTATTACTATTTCTTTCTACCAACACATAGTCTCACAGTTTTTTCAGTTTTCCTATTGAACCAAAGCAAACTTCATCCAAACACCAAAAACTACAACAAAGGCAAATCCTCCTGTTCTTGTTATTAGAAGTTATTTATCTATTGGCAGGGCAGAGTAAGTGGAAGGGGAAGTGAATTACTTTTCATGAAGTTTAAGATATATTCCCCAAAATTTAAATAAGAAAATTATAACATTTTATTATGTAACCTATAATACTTGCTCCTCAAAATGGTTATTGATTGTAAGTGCATCTCAATTTTCCCCTGAAAGTGAAATTTGTGATGTAAAGTTTAGAATATAAATTGGTGTAGCCAAATATCTCTTCTTTTATTCTTGTATCTTTTGCCAATAAAACTATTCAATCATTCAAGCTTCTATAAATTTTTATTTGCTAATGAGTGATTATATAGTATTTAAAAAGCTATCAAGATAGACTCTCCAATCTGAGATATTAAATGCACTTGAAAAGAATGGTTGTCTTAGGGATTTCATCTTATTCAGATCAAATTTTGACACATTACCCAAATATAAGTTTGGTATCTCAGACATTCTCTCTCTCTCTCTCTCTCTCTCTCTCTCTGGAAATCACTTGTGGCTTTCTCACTCTTTACCTACTTAGCTTTTTTGTTTTTTTGTTTTTCTTATCCATGTGGCTGGATCAAAAACTGGGCCCAAAACCTTGGACATGAGATAATTTGCTTTCTATAAACTAGGATTCTTATAAATAAAGCCCAAGAGAAAGGTTAACTAATAAAGACCTTTTAAATCTCTTCCTGCCACATGCCAGCAAGGATTTTTTTAGTCACTATGAGTCTGTTTTACAATATACAGTACAAAAGGGTCAAATAAAGTGCAATCATATGACTTTTGGAACTTGAGGTTATATGATTTCATTGTTGCCTATTTTCTAGTACCATCAGGACTGCATAATTTGCTGGGGCTGAAGCATAGTTTAGTTTAAAGTTCCTACTTCTAGGAGAATTTTTGGATGAGGCAACCTAAGCAACATAAAAGTGAGCAAAGTAGACACAACAAAACAAAATATAAACAAGTAGGCAAAAGCATGAAAAAGGTCTGACTAGTGCTCCTGGAAATGCAGAGAAATGAGAACAGCTGCGTCTGTCAAGGACAAAGGCAAACATTTGAGTTCTCCCCATAGAGAAAGTTCTCAAGTGATAATTATTGACAATAAGAAATTATTTTAGAATTGAATCTAATTAAGTAGGTATTGATGTTACTGTACTCTGTTTAAAACCTTAAATTCTATAGTCTTAGGAGTTTTTGTTTTTGTTTTGCAAGAATTCAAATCTGCTTTTTTGAGTACATTTTATGACTTCTTAAAGAATAATGGTAGTTTACAGGAATTATGTTTATTTTTTCTAGGTTTTGGAATTTTAAGCAGGCCCTGGTTGTCAGAGTATATGGGGACTCTCTTTAGTTTATATAAAGAAAATATATCTATCTCTATCCCTATGAGAGTAATACTGTCAAGAATAATTCCAATCACTGACAACTTCTAAGTCTTTTTAAGAGAAGGGAATTGAAAATAATTAAATATTAAGAAAAAAGGTTGAATCCTTCCTCTACAAAAAAGTGAATAATTTTAATCAGATTTACTGTAGAGTTATGGTTTTCAAACCCTTTTCTCTGAAACACCAGTATTCAACTGAATTGCATAAAGGGCTTTGCAAATATTTGATGTGTTTTTCACTTTACAAAAATTTTACTTTTGGTTAGCTCAGTGGCTTAGAGTGCAGCCTTTTAACGCCAACATCACTGGTTCAGATCCCTGTATCAGCCAGCCACCAAAACAAAAACAAACAAACAAAAATTCATGGAAAAATAGAATTAAAAAGATAAGACAAATGTTTAAATTTTTTCTGTATCCTTTAAAAAAATATATCAAAGTTCAAACATGTTAAAATATATCAAAATTAAAAGTTCACTTTTTTTCCTCTAAAGTCATAACCCTTCCTAACTACCATGCCTGTGACAGACTTTAAATATTCACTGCACTTTTTTCTCTTGAGCCCGGGAGAAGCTTCCAACTCCTTCTCTATACAATTCAAGCAGCCACTGTACCCCATTAATTATTGCTATCAGTTAAGTAAAAATTATTTTCTATTCTCTGCTGTGTCAGTGATTTTCAAACTTTGTCTCAAGGCATTCTTGGAGGCGACACAGGGTCGCAGTTGGAAGAAAGGAACAGGGAAGGCAGGTGTTTGTCTCTCCAACTTTATTTCAATCCCTTAGAGAAACTTCGTTTTGAGCTTTTTCTCTTAAATCTTTTTTCATAATGGACTTCCTCAAAACATTTATTTAAATATATATATCTTCCCTGGACCCTATTCCACGGTGTCTTACAGGGAAACTCAGAACTAATAATTAGCGGAAATTAAAAGCAAGCAAGGAGGGAAGCTTCCCATCTCCTCCTTCTCGGAGTATGTTAGTAGTTGCCCGGGACTGCTTTTGCAAGGAGGAGGGAACAAGAGTGGGACAAGTAGGGGTTGCTTTCTAATTACTCATCAATATACTTTAATTCTCCATCATATAAAATAACAAATAATTCCCAGCAGAATATTTAGAATACCCACAAAAAAAGAAGAAAGAAAAAGAATGCTTATAGTGTTACTATACAGATAAATACTTGATATTTAGGGGCATTTCCTCCCATGTTGTTTTAAAATGTAGTTGTGTTTATATAATATAATCAAAACTACATAAATATACTGACAAAATGTACATACTAAATGCCGATTTAAAAAATAAATGCATTTTATTTTTATATTTCAATTTCATAGATATTTTATACATATGTATATTTTTCTGATTAAAGAGGTAATAGATGATCTTCAGAATTTCTAATTTTTCATGGGAAAGCAAATTACTTTTAAGAAAGTAACTTTAAAATTACACATATGTGATATTTTTATCAGTTATGCATAACTGAGGAAATGTTCATATGTGTTTGCATTCACACTTGCATAAATGCTTGATATGAAATTTTTGACTCACATTTTTTTCTACAACACTGTCTACATGCTGGTATACTGAATTCCGTCACTTAAAGTTGAACAGGTTAAGCATAATACAAGCTTGTTCCTTTGCAGTAGAACTCTATTTTCTACATATCAATATTTTTGAAATATATTTCTCTTATTCCTTGTGATTAAAATTTTTTCCCAATGTTAATCTTGTTAAGGGTCTTTCCATCATGATTTTCCCTGAAATATGGTTTACCATTTTGCAGATACATTGTTTTCTTTTTTTGTCAGCTAAGGAAAGATTTTCTTCTATTGTTTTAAGCTTCCTTGCTTCCATGTTTTCTGTTTTTCAATAACATCAAGTATCTCCACATGTTTTCCTCCAAATCTACAAATCCTAGCTTATTGTGTAATTTACTTGACATTTGTTCTGCTTTTTAGGATTCTCAATAAATGGATAAATGTTGCTTTTACATCTACTGTATGTATTTTATTCTCTTTCCTTTGCTTTCAATTTTCTTAAATACCTCTTCTTCTTACCCATTTTCCTTTTCATCTCATCCTACTTACGTTTTTCTCAGATATTTCCCCCCTACAATATTTTTGATTTCAAAGGATTGTTAGTTTATATTAAAGATTTTTATATGAACTCCTTGTGATTCAGAAGATTCAGACTTTTTAGTCAATGGATTATATTTCATAGAGTTCTTGAAGTCCATTGAAAATGATAAACCTCTCCCTGAAATAGTAAATTTGGGTATTACAACTGATCATTTTCAGAGTGATTTTCATAGGCAGTATATTGTAGTGGTTAGACAGGCAAGCTAGGGGTCAGAGTGGCAGGGTCAAATTTTGCTTCCATCATTTAGTATGACTTTGGCCAAGTTACTTTAATTCTCTATGCCCAGTTTCCTCATTGACAAAATGCAGACAATATTAATTCATATAAAGTACATGCCAGTATACTTATTAATTGTTTATTAAATGTTAGCTATCGATATTGTCAATTACACTGATTTTCTTTTAAAAAAAGTCAGGACTCATTCAGAAAGAACATAAAAATGGTTGCCAAGTTTTCTGATTATGATTGACATTCCCTTAAAAATGGGGCAAATTACATTGATAATTTTTGCCTTCTTCCAGGCAGTCTCTTTATCATGAGCTGTAACCTAAGACAAGTTTTTTTCAGTTTTTCTCCATCTGCTTTATAGTTAAGGGAGACTTTCCCAGATTCTGACATTACTTTATTTAACAGACTCAATTCCTGATACTGATATTGTTTCTTACTTTTTCATTTTATTAATCAGTATTTTAATGGAAAGTTGATAGAAACTGCTGTTTCAAATCACAGAGCAAACCAAGCCAGTGGATTATTTATTACAGTTTATTTGAGGTACAGAATCCTGCCGTAGTTATCGTGGACTGCTTGGAGGCTGGGTCTATGATTCCTCTGGGAGGAAACTATAGCTTCTATTTTTGCCAGGTTACCAGAAGGACTGATTTTACATATAGGGCCTTCACCTCTCCCTAACAGACTGGAAAGGAACCAGCTAGGATCAGAAGAAAGCAATTTGAGTGTACTAAGGGGCCTCTGAGCTTTATACAGTTTATTTTTATTAAACCTTTTGAACATTCCCTGAAGAAAGAACGACATTTTACTCAGTACACACACACACACACACACACACACACACACACACACACACACAAACTGAAACAAAATTTTCCTAAAACCCTATTTGCTTACGCCACATGTGATGCACTCTTGTTGTTTGTTCATTTGTTTTAACAAACAGCAATCCTATTTCATAAAAGAAAATATCATTCACAACCCAGCAATTTGAGTTTATTACTTCTAAAAATTTATAGCATTCAATTAAAAAAGCAAACAAACAAAATACTGGATTAGAACTTGAGTTAGTTTTAGCACTTTTCCGCATCTTATATTGATGCTTTTTAATCCCCACTGAAAATAATCAAAGGTGAGGTGTGGATAAATGAAATAGAAGGAGATTACATTAGATTTCATAATGCATAAACAGAAAATGGATCAACTGCAAAGCATTCATTCCTCTACCATTATCTCCTCCCCCAAATAAACCTCCAAGAAAAAAAAAAAAAAAGGCAGAAATACTGTCAATTGAGAATAAAACAATTGCTTATCATGTTCCTTACCAAGGAAATAAACATTGCTAAATATAAAATGTAAAACTGCCTTAATAAAAATATTTGAAAATTTTACTAGTATTTATTGCGCAAAGATTTATTTGCTCTAACTGGACAATTGTTCTCAGAGGCTGGAAATCTGAAAAAAAAGAAAGATTGACTAAAACAAATAGGTTTGTTTTATTCATGGGATGAATATATTGCTAAGTGACGAAGACTTGCAGGGGCTTCTGAATCTGTAGACTCAGGACAATGGAGTTTTTCCAAGCATTTATTCTTTCCACTTTTAATTTAAGAGTGAATAACTATCTGGCATTAAATTATTGGTAACATATAAAAGTAAAGGAATATAATAATTTAGATATCAAACATATCTATTATTCATGCTTTTGTCCTTCCTTTACGAGCAAGCAAGTTAAGTAGCTAAAGTACAGCATTTTCTCCATGCCATGGCATCAGACTGATTTGAAATTTATGTAAAGTTGTAAATTCAATTTTTGATGCTTTAACGACAATGTAGGGCTTGCATTTTTTTTCCTAATTTTATGAATCAAAAAAATAGACATCTGTATTATTATAGCTGCTGTTATTGTACACTAGGATTTACTGTACCTACTTAATTAGACAGCCAAAAGTACCATAAAGGAATCCTAGAGTGTCTCTAAATAGTTTATTTAGTAAGCTTTCCCCAGTTATTTAGCTTTGGGAAGGGCAGTGTATCATTTTTCAGGTTTGACATTGGCCCCTGGTCAAAAAAAAAAAAAAAAAAAGAGAGAGAGAGAGAGAGATTATTTCTTTGTCAAATTAAGTCATTTTTCAAGGATCCCAGGAGGGGAATACACTTACTTGTTTCATATAACAGGATTTGGTAGGGAGGTTAGGTCAAAAATATTGTTCTGAAAGTGAAGTGAGAACTAACAGCTGAGAAATGTATATTTAAAATGGAGGTTCATATGAAGTATCAAAAGTTCAAAGTCTGTCTTTGTTTCCATTTCTATGTGTTTCATATCTATTTAACTGAAAGGCAGAAGTAGTTGAATATTTTCAGTAATGCGTACACCCAATGTCAGGACAGGGGGTGTTGATTGAGAAAGAGCCTCTCACTAGACACAGCCATAAGTTGTCAGGTACCTGCAACTCGATAGCTTCCGCTGCTCTCTCTTGGTCTATCTGCTTCTAGCCATAAGCACAGTCAATCAAGTGAGTTGTACAGTTTAGTCCCTAGGCTGTATACCATATAGAAGCATACCTTATTTTTTTTTTAAGTTTCAATACATTTATGTTCATTTCTGCCAAGGTACTTTTCTTTTATACTGTTAAATTTGACAATACCATTTGAGCAATTTTCTTTGGAGACTTTTTTTTTTTAACAATACCTCATGACACAGACTTTGACTGAATTCTAAAATAAGAAAAATATGTACTTTGTTATATTTCAATCCTATCAAAATATTTTGAGAAAGAAATTGAACATGCATGAATATTTTTAAGAGAACAGAATTAAATTATTTTGAATTTTTCCTTTTACCTTAAAAGGGGGAAAAATGAGCATTGCAGAAAAAGAATAACTATTTGTCCCCCATCTATTTTTCTCCATTTTTGTGGTCAGATGAACAATAATCTATGAAATAAAACATTCCAGGATTAAATGTAGAAAAGAACAGGAAGAAATTCTGTAAACAGCCACCACACATATCAGGTGTTCTACTTTCTTTCTTAGGTTATTTTAACAACTTTCCCCTTTACTTTTTTTGTTTTATATATATATATATATTTTTTTTTTTTTAATTTTTGTTTTTTTAAGTCCATGTAGCAAACTCCTAGTGATTCTTCAATATGTGTTCTCCCCTTCCTTGAGTAATAGAGTTTCAGCCAAACTAAAGGCTACATTTCCCAGCTTTCTTTGTGACTAGTTCTGGCCACTCACATGCTGTATGATTTCTGTTCTCGTTTGTAAAATCTTGTAAAGGCTTAAAACAATAGTTGGTACATGTTATGCACGATTTACATTTTAGGAAGAGAGAGAACATGAGTTTTAAAAAGATACACCACATCTTGCTCTAAAATAACATGGTATCACTTGTTTATTACCTCTTTTCACTGATGTGGAGGTACCAGAACTGGGGCAGCCATGCCATGCTGGATCCCATGTTAACCATGTAAAGAGAATGGCAAGAACCACTTAACCAGCTGGGACACCTGCCTACCACTGAATTGTTATGTTAGAGAGAAATAAACTGCCGTCTTGCATGACCACTGAGATTTGGAATATCTTTGCTCCTGGGACTTACCCTGTAATCAACTAACATGTGTTACTAATAGTTCTCCTTTAAGAAAAATTTTTTAGAGACAAAAATGAAACAACTTACTAGCTCTAAGGTAGAACACAGAGATTTATTTGGCATCAATTTTAAGTACAATTTTGCAACACATAAAGTATTTCTAGATATACTTATTTTTATTACACTAAAAATGTACTTCGACATATAGCAGTCAAATCAGCAGTATGATTACCTGAACACATAAGTAGAAATTCTCAACTTTATTACTCCACAGAGAAGTTTCTAAAGGTGATGTTTATCTCATCTTTAAAATTTCTGGTAGAAATTCATTATTCAGCTGTTATTATGTAGCACTATACCAAGATCAAATTTTAAAAATCCAGTAATAATACAAATATATCATATGTGTGTGTGCACACATGGGTAAATGTGTGTATATTCAGAATAGTCTTCAAACCAAGCCTCCTGTTCTCAGATCTTTCCCTTTCCTATTCATGCCCCCCAAAATTATCAAAATATTTTAACATTTATTGTTATCTTTGAGGTAATTTGCTCTCACTTCCCTGCATGATACAAATTTTTTGCCACATTATTCAAAATTTTTCAAAATCGAATGAAAACCCACTTATTTATCCTCTTAGTTCATCTTTTCTTCCAGGTATCTCATACTCCATCCAAGAGGGCAGAATTAGTCATGATTTTCATTTGGTTTCCATGGGATAATTGATTTGCATATATTAAAACACTAATCACATTATTTTGTGGTTACTTGCTTATCTGCCTTCTTCACTGTAAGTTTTTCAGAGACAAGGATCTCATATAATGCACATTTTTATACTTTCCAGTATTTGTTTCAGAGCTCTAGTATTGCATTTTAATTTCAGGGTTATTTTCTTCAAATATTGCCTGAACCTTTTAGACATAGGAATAGAGTTCTTTAGAACCCTAAATCAAATATAAGTTTCTTATGTGATTCCTTATATATATTTGTGCTTGTGTATATTGCTTTTACAGAAACTAATAACATGCTTTTAAAAAATCTAACATACATATAACTTTTCTTATAGGAAACTTAAGCATATACCAAAGTACAAAGGATAATATAATGAACTACCGAATATCCATCAATCAGCTTTAACAATTGTCAATTTACTTCCCATCTTGTTTCATCTCTACCCACACTATTTTCCCTTTATAGATTATTTTGAAACCAATCCCAGAAATTATATCTTTTCATCTGAAATATTTCATTATGATCTCTAGAAGATAAGAACTTTTAAAAAATGCAATCACAATGACATTACTACAAATAAAGACATTAATTTTTTATTTTCATTAAATATCCAGTGTTTGAATTTCCAAAAATAAAAGAAATAACTATTTTTTGACTTTTAATGTACAGATTTCTCACCCATATATTTTTATGTTGCAATGTGTTTGTCCTTTAAGGTTTCTCACTATTTGGATTTTTCTGTAACAATATAGAGTTTTTTCTTCTCCTCGTCTTACCTTTATCTTGATATTTGGGTCTATAGGTGCTGTAGATTGGGTGACCCCCCACCCCACCATCCTCGCTGTGGCTTAATCCCCACTGTTACTGTTGAGGGTGGAAAATCTTATTATGGTAATTGAAAGGTGAGGTCTTGAAGAGGTGATTCGATTGTAGGACCATGCTGTAATGAATGGATTAAAAATGGTGGTCATGGGTATGGTTCTGAGGGCTTTAAAAGGAGAATAAGTGAGGAGGTTGGTCTCTAACGCTCTCTGCTTCCACTGTCTTGCCATGTGAGACTCCTGTGAAACTGTTGCCACCACCAAGACCTTCATCAGATGTGTTCCCTGGACTTTGGACTTCCCAGCCTCAGAAACTGTAAGCAATAAATTTCCTTTTCTTTATAAATTACCCAGTTCTGTATATTTTGTTATAAGCGACAGAAACAGACTAATACAATAGGCTTGATCAGAATTAACTTTGGTCTCTTATTTATATATATTTTTTCCTTGCCAGACTACTTCTGGATGATGTTGCATTCTTCTATCTGGAGGCATATCATAACACCAAACGTGCCAGTACAACATGGGGAATATTTTACTTAAAAGCAATTCTTAGCTATTTGTATTCTGTGCTCACCAATAGGATCCCTCTGGTATAATTTGGGATTACAAAATTCAGACTTAAACAGTCAAAGAACCCAGCTCTGCTTCAGAGTTTTTTTGTAGCTAAGCAAGATGGTTTTACCAAGAAAGAGACACAGAGTCAAGTTTGCAGAAAAAATAAAAACTATAACTAAGAAACATATATTTACTTATAATACAGCATTGTTGAAGAAGAATGAACCACAAAATAAATGGTTAAAAGAATTGAGAATGTCATAAAGATAAATAAGGTGAGGTTTACAATAGGTTGCTTAGGCAAACTCCAAAAAAGATGTGTATAGTTGGAGAAAATTTGTTCATGTAGGAGCAAGATGGAAGAGCATTAGCTGACTGTAAGCTTGATATGATCAGGAGTATAATATGGCTGTGTAAAGCTCAAAGAAGGCAATATTCTAACTGTAACATTGTGTTCTATTCTGACTAACTTATTTTCAGTGCAATATTGAGAACTCTGAGAATATATAAAGGCAATACAGTAAGATGGTGAACAGTTTTGGAGACTGCTGTGCTTAGCTTGGAGAGGAACACACGCACACGTAGTCATGCGCACGTGTGGCGGGGGCTGGATTGGGGCATGGAAGGGTTAGACTGGGGATTAAGGTATCTAGTGTGATAGGAAGAAAGTTTAAAATATTCAAAAGGGTATTATTTGAACTTATTCTAACTCCAGAAGAGAGACCTAGAATCAGTAGAAAAATGTAATTACGTACATTTGGCCTCAATAAAATCAAGAAATTTTATGTGTGCTAAACTGAAATGAGTTAAAATTTGGCAGATTCTTGATAACAACCTTTAGAACCATTGTATACGTGAACCCAGCATTATATCAAAAAGCGAATGATCCTTTTAAGATACTCTAGAGTGAAAGTAAAGCAATAAATTCCAATGAAAATAGAAGCCACATCCTGGTTGAAATTCTTCAGAAACTGAGCTTATCCCCATAATATATTACATACCTAACACATTCTCTAAACTTTGTTCAGCCAAATTCTGTCACTCAGGATATAATATATCAAGTAAGGAGTTGTACAAACAATTTTAGCTTGAAGTAGTCTTCCAACACTAAGATTTTGTCTTGTTTATTCTTTCTTTATCATCATCATTATCATCATTGGTAACTTTTTGCTACTACCCTAAATCCAGGAAATCAGGACTCAACTAGTGCAGGTAGCATCAAGTTTCATCTTTTCATGTCCCTGACATTTCCCTAAATTGCCTTCAGGGCCATTTTCCCCTCTTCTTGAGGAATAACAAAAGTTTGCAGCCAAAAAGCTGCATCGTCCTGTCATGTCAAATCCAAGAAGTCTGAAGCTTTCCTTCATTTCTTCCCCATCTCTGCTCGCTTCAGTTCAAATGGGCAGTGTTTCTGCTTGTGTAACCTATAAGCTCTCTATTGAGAGACAGTCCAGGGACACCCTTTGAGTTCTCTCCACAACAAGCTTTCTCATTGTTTGCAATATGGATAGGGTGAGAATTTTCAAATTCTTTGAGTTCTGGTTCCTTTTCACCTAACAATTTCTTCTTTAATTCATCTCTATCCCTTCATATTTTACTGTAAGTAGTAAGGAGAAGCCAAGTCGCTCCTTCAACACTTTGCTTAGAAATTCCCTAAGCTAAATATCCAGTTTTATTGCTTGCAAGTTGTACCTTCCACAAAACACTGGAACAGAATTCAGTGAAGTTTTTTGCCATTTCTTAACAAGGATCTTTTTTCCTCCAGTTTACAATAACATATTCGTTATTTCTGTCTGAGTCCTCACCAGAATTGTCCTTAACATCCATAATTCTCGCATGCAACTCAAAATTCTTCCAATCTTTTACCCATTACCTAATTCCAAAACTGCTTCCACCTTTTTATGTATTTGTTATGGTAGCATCCCACTCTCAGTACCAAAATCTGTCCTGGTCTATATCTTAGCCTGTTTTTTGTTGCTTATAACAAAATACCTGAAACTGAGTAATTTATTAAAAAAAAACAAAAAAACACCCAAATTTATTTCTTACAGTCGTGGAAGATGGTATCTGAGGGGGTACATCTGAGAACCTTCTTGCTGGTGGGGAATATCTGCAGATTCCCAAGGTGGTCCTGGGCATTATTACATGGTGAGGGGACTGAGTGTGCTAGTCTGCACACTATTATTTTTATTTCTTATAAATAGAAATACAAGAGGTTTCTATTTCTCTTCTTATAAAGTTACTAGCACCACTCCCATGATAACCCATTAATCCAAAAATAGATTAGTTCATTCATGAGGGCAGAATCCTCATGACCCAATCACCTCTTAAAGATCCCACCTCTCAATACTGCCACACTGAGGATTAAGCTTCAACATGAGTTTTGGAGGGGACATTCAAACCATCGCAGTCTGCTCAGACTTTAGGTGGCTTAAACAACAGAAATTCATTTTCTTGTACTTCTGGAGACTGGAAGTCTGAGATCAGCATGCCAGAATGTTTGGGTTCTGGTCAGGGATCCTCCTGACTTGCAGATGGCAGCCTTCTCATGTGTCCTCACATGGCAAAGAGACAAAGAGACAGACAGAAAGAGATCTTTCTCTTTTTCTAAGGCCACCAATCATATTGGATTATGACCCTACTGTTATGACCTTATTTAATCTTAATTACTTCCTAAAAGCCCTATATCCCAATATATTCATATTGGAGGCTCGGATTTCAACATAGAAATTTTGAGAGGACATAATTCAGTTCATAACTCTGTTTTCATGGGTTAAAAACTGAAGGGGAATGTTGCTTCAGGATGAATCATACCTCAAGTCTCACCCATATTTGATTTGGTGATATTGATACAAGACTTTGTACTTTTGCTTTAGACTTGATATTGGAATAAGTTAAAACTTTTGAGGCTGTTGGGATGGAATAAATACATTTTTCATGCAAAAAGTATATAAATTTCAGGGATGGAATGCTATGGACTGATTGTGTCTCTCCAATATTCATATGTTAGAGCCCTAACCCCCAGAGTGACTATATTTGGAGATAGGATTTTTAGGACTGGTAACTTCATAAGAAGGAGAAGGAGGAGGAGGAGGCGGCAGAGGAGAAGGGAGATCCCTCTTCACCATGTGAGCACAAAGCAAGAGGGGACAACCTGCAAGCCAGGAAGAGAGCCCTCACCAGAAAGTAAATTAGCCAGCAACTTGGCCTGGATTTTCCAGCTCCCATAACTGTGAGAAAATAATTTTTTGTTATTTAAAGCACGAAGTCTATGATATTTTGTTGTAGCAGCTCAAGCAACTAGTATAGTATTTATTTCCCTTTTGATAGTAAGATCCTGAACTCTAGTTGAAAGAACAGAGAAAAGAGAAACCTCCCTGTCTAATCATTAGCCTTATGTTCTTTTGCCTAGATTTATATAATCTGTGCCCCGATTTTTAAAGGATTCTTAATCAACTCTTCTAATGAATATTTCTTTGACTCTAGCGCACAGGTCCTGTCTATCTGGACCTTTCCAAAACCATGTGGATTATGATTATGACACCATGAAGAGGAAAATAATAACCTTTCTCACAGATTCACTGTCCCAAATTTTACATCAAGTCAAATTCATGGAGCTCTCTGATAAGCCTAATAGAATAAATATACAACTGCCAAAAACCACAGTGGAATATGCCATAGCATATTGTGCCAAGGTTTACATGAACAGAAAGAAAATGCTGCATCTGAGCTCAAGGAATATGGGAATACTGGAGATAATAAAAAGTAAGGAATGTAATAAATATGAGAAGACTTAGATAGTGATAGAAAAAGATGCAAATTTTAAGAGAACAAGAACAAGCAATCATATTGAAAGTCTAAGTTGAATGACTTGTGAAAATTCTGCATGCTTATTGTATACTGCTTAAATATTTTTAATAAATATCCTTTACCTATAAACTTCTTTTTTTGAGAATTGCCTGAAAATCACAGCTATACTCCACTCGAGTATATATTTTAGAGAGCAGAGCACCCCACTCATGCCGAGTAGGTTTCTCTCAGCAACCACAGGAGCTCCTCCCCTTCTGCTTCAAGCAGTTGCTTTGCCAGTTCACCGTATGCGCCCTGCAGTTACCACTATTATTTTCTAGATGGGCTATGAAGAGAAAAAGATTGGAAAGCACTAGGGAGAGTCACTGATGGTAGTATTATATATTGCATTGTCTTATATATTGCAAAAGTCTTTTTTAGGTCACTTTATTATAAATATTACAATGAACTAGTTTCATCAAATATGTATTCTTTTTTAGTAATCGTATTTTTCAAATAAAATATAATTCAGATATAAGTAAAAAACAATACTTCTAATAAATCATATGAAGCATCTTTGTGCCTTTCAAAGCCCAGAAGCATATGTCATATTACCATCAATAAATCACTAATTTTATTATTATGAAATAAAGAACACAGTGATCTAGCTCATGAGGCTGGAAAGCTTATTTCCCAATTCCATCACTCAGTAATAAGATTTCTTGATTAAAGCTCACAAGTATTAATGTTTCTAAGAATAAGGGCATGTTTGAAGAATTTCACAGTTACTACCGCAATATGTTAAGCATGATTCAATTAATCTGGAATAGATTGTCTCCAAAGCAATTAAACTAGCTATGTCATACCTAATTAATCTCTCATTTTCCATAAAGATGGTAAATTAGTTTCACAAAGATATGTAGTAAGTTAAGTCAATGCAGAAGTCACATATTAAAAAAAACCCTGCTTCTCTTAGATAAAATTGAAATCTTATTAAAGACGCAAGGCCTTTGATAAGTCACTTGAAATACTTACATTATCAGTTTTTAAAAAGAATATGCACTATATTTCTCTCCTTAAGAGAGAGAGAAAAAAATAAACAAACAAATGCTGTGAACTGATCTGCCAATACTATAAATGTGTTTGGCACCCGTGCTGAGTATAATCCAATAGAATGTAATAGAACCAGAAGTTGACATAGTAATGAAGAAAGAAGAAATGCTGTATTGATTTATAGGGGGAAGTCTGTTCTCTTGTAATGAAATAAAAGCACCTGTTACCAGAAGAGAATATAAATGCCAAAAGGAATAGTTCTGTTCATAAAGTTTTCTACTTAGAACTGCAGAATTCAGCTCAGTAAATCAAAACTGTGTACAATAAAAGCCAAGAACTCATTTTTACTGTGAAAAAAGTGTTTTAAAGGCTCACTAGACCATCAATTCTGTCACAATGATGAAAAAATAAACTGTAGTTTATTGTCCAATTGGCCCTTTCTTCAGAACAAATTTTAAATGGGATTCAAACATCATTTATCTATAATATCTTATTGATATTGGCATTTGGCATAAAAACTTACTAGTTGCTGCTGAAATGTTCACTATATGCCTCTTTTCCTTATGTCTCCATTTTTTCCTTCTTTCTTGCAGCTTTTCTTTCTACTAAACCTTTATTGGGTGCCAACTATGTGTGTGACACTCTGATAGGTCTTGGGGAAAAATAAACATTGTTTCCCTCAAGAAATTCTGTCTAGTGATGAAAACTTATTTTTAATGCTTTAACTGAAGTTAAATACTATCATCAGATTATTATGATAATGGATAATAACAATATGATTGTGAATAATGATGTTAACTACTTCAGAATTTTGTAGAGGCTTTGTTCATAGTTAATTACTTTGAAATTTAATAATAATTCAGTTTAATGAACTCATTTTTTTATTTTAAATATTTTAAGAAATTTTGTGAAATAAATACATATTTCTAAGTATCTAAAAACACCGTGAGCTAGTTAAAATGTGATTTGCTCAAACAATAGTATTTCAATAAGTTAGTGATTATTTCCAGATAATGAAAAACACATCAAATCCAATAATATGTTTAAGGAAATAATGCTGCTATAATATTACAAATAGTAAAGCAGAGAGACAAGGTAATTTATGCATAAATATTTTAAATGAGAATAAAATATTTTCACCTTAAAAATAAGTTTTAATCTACATAATGATTTGATAATAAATAAAGAATTATGAAAATCAAGGAAATCTCTTTGGTTTCTTTCTTACTTTGCTCTTCTCCCCCAAATGTTAAGTTTCTGATGTTGCTCCTTAGGGAGTGGAGCTTTGGGTGTGCCCACAGTCAGCCCGAGATGACAGTGGCATTGGTAGGGCTCTATTCCTCTCTTCCTCTTACCACATCATACTGTTAAATGGAACCAATTGCTGGGTGATTGCTGTGCTGTTTTCATCAATGCCTTGGGGTATAAATTGCTCTGCAAACTAATCCAATCAAATTATGTTTCCTTTAAAGGAATAGTTTCTGAGATCACTGTTTGATATTTGTCCTGACCAGAGGATGGCTCTTCCCAGTTCTATTATTTCATAGTTTTCTCCTTCTAAGTAGGGACCTATATCTAGCTTGTATCATCACTAAATCCACAGATCCCCTCCCAATTCCTTTTACCTCAGTCTTCACTGTTCTTGAGAATGCCTTTAGTTTTGAAATTTTCCACACTCACCCTGGGGAAGAAATTAGGAGCCATCTGTTTTATGAACTGCTTCTTCTCCCAGGAAAATTCTCTCAGCCAAGGCTCTGGAGCTGAAGGCAAGGACAATGGCAAGCTTCTCTTTTCGTGACATCCCACTTTAGGAGCTGTGTGCTTGCTGGAGGGGTGAGGGTACAGGAGCCTGAGGTCCTCTTTGCATAGAACCACTGCTTCCTGGGCTAGGACAATGTGGACAGAGGCCCGGGTAGTCTCAGTGTACTATGCCTAAGGTAGAGTCTCTCATTTCGTGAGTAGGGTCTGGTTAAAAGACCACCTGTCAGCCATACTCACCTAAAACTTAGCCTCAGCAACAGGCAGCTGCGGCGAGATGAGAAATGCTGAATTCCTGCTTCTCCCCTTTGAAACCTTGAGGGAGAGGGGGCCCCATGTTCTTGGCTGCAGCAATCTGGAATGTAGTGTCTGCCTGTTGAGCTGGGAGGGGGAAGGAAAGGTCTTGGTTGGAACTGTTAGGTAGGAAGTCAGGCATGAGCGACAGAGGGCTGGGCAATGGCACTGCAGACGTCGTAATTCCACCCGAGGACCACCATGAAGCGTTCCAACCAGTGCACTTTGCGGTGATGGGCACATCCTGATAGGGAGGTACTGAAGCCAAGCCAGATGAGTTCGGTTCTAGCGCCTGCACAGTCTGTAGCATTCCCCCAGGTACTGACCTTTGCCTCATTATAACCTCATTATAATAAAACCAGCACTGCAGTTATTGCCCTCAATGAGTTTTTCTGCATGCATTGTGGGCAAGAACATGTGCAGAAACAGTTACATAGCTCACAAGTGCCAACCAAGTGACTTAGAGATACCTGTGAAAATGACACATCTCAGGACCACCCCGAATCTAATCAAATATAATCTTTAACCCTAAAATTATTAGAGGCCATTGTCTCCCTTGACCTGGCCCGTTCCTCCCTTGGAAGTTACTTCAATAAACTTCGTTTTACTTGACTTTCGTTTCGCTGATCTGTAATTCCTTATACATTGGCAAAAAAGACCGAGGAATTACGAATTTTCTGGTAATAGAACACCACAGTCTCTCATCTTTCTTACCAAAGTATCATAGATATTTTTGAATAGATGTTTCTTCCTTTACTGTTTTTCCTTATGACCATTTGCATAGGCTTTAACTAGTTGTGTTTTATTTTATTTTTTTGTTTATTTGTTTGTTTGTTTTTTAAATAATTTTTACCAGTTTATCCTGGAAGTCAATCTCCTATTTCATTTTTTAAATTATTTTTTTTTTTAGTCAGTGGATGAAATAGACAAATATCTGGACGGCTGTGAATAGCCTTTGTTCATTTCACAATTGTTCGTTTTTTTTTGTTTTTGTTATTTGTTAACCCCTTTAATGAAGGAACTTATTCTTTTCTGTACGTATTTTACTTTACATTTTTTCTTTATCCTTGACGTTTTAATTAATTAATTAATTAATTTATTTTTATTTATTTTTTTAAAGATGACCAGCAAGGGGATCTTAACCCTTGATTTGGTGTTGTCAGCACCACGCTCTCCGAGTGAGCTAACCGGCCATCCCTATATGGGATCCGAACCCGTGGCCTTGGTGTTATCAGCACCACACTCTCCCGAGTGAGCCACGGGCCTGCCCCAACTTTTTAATTTATGATTGTATGTTTGTCTCACTTAATTTTAAATGCTGCCTAATTGATAATCCTTTCCCTTTATTGATTATGAGATTCTAAAATAATTTACGTGTTTGTGAGTCAATTACTTATTAAATTCTGCGTACTTATTTATATCCTGATATTTCTGTTATGAATTTTGGCAAAACCTTTAGTATGACATTCCCTGGAAATCATTGTTCTGCACAGCTACTAAAGTCAAAGCCACAAAGCTTGGTTCCACAAATGGTAAAAACATTTTTTTTTAAACTAGGATTTTCCACTCACCTTGGATGGCCTGGTTTTTGAGTGGTTATATGTCTTTGGAACTCAAAGATTATTTTATTCTACAGATAGAGTGGCACCATTTAGTGCAACATCACTAGATATCCTTTTCTAGTCCACAGCCTGCCTCAGAGTGCAGTGCATGTCTTTCAACCCTCTTCCACCTCCAGGTAAATCTTCTCAGGACTAGGATGACAATCAGCTGCACTTCTCTTTGATTTAAACATTGTATTCATGGTAACAGAATTTAACTACTAATTCCAAAATTACCACCAAAATTTCTCCCATGTGACTTGCAGCTCTCATGCAAATAAAACCTTGGTTGCCAGTCTTGCTCTCTTATGCCTTCTAAAGAACCCTGCTTGTAAATGGAGCAACTTTATGAAAGTTTTCCTTCATTCTGCAGATACTCAATTTCCTTCACAAAAAGAAATGAATAGAGTTGGCTGATTAGCTCAGGTGGTTAGAGTGCAGTGTTAGAACACCAAGATCAAGGGTTTAGATCCCTGCACTGTATACTGGCCAGCTACCAAAAAAAAAAAAAAAAAAAAAAAAAAGAAGAAGAAGAAGAAGAAGAAGGAGAAGAAATTAATAGAAAGAGAGAAAAAAGAAGAACAGAAAGAAGGAAGGAAAGAAGGAAGGAAAAAAGGAAGAAAGAAAAGAAAAAAAGAAAGAAAGAATTTAAAACTTAACGAATAATTAGACATGTACAGGTATTTTGCTATGCACAACAAGCCACATCTCGGGTAAATTAATATATAATATGCATATTTTGCATAGACCATTTGCTCCTGTATTAAAAATAACTTGCAATTATGTATAGTAACATTTTATTTTTAAAAAATATTCTGAGATATGACCTAGGATCTTGACCTCTACAGGACATTTAAGTTAGTGTTGTCCCCAGTAGTTACCTGGCACCGAGTAAATGGTTTATACATATTTATAAATGTATTTCTTAAATGAATAAATCACTTTTTCATGGCTACAAATGTTAAGCGAATATTGATGGCTTTGTACCATTACTCTAAAAGAAAAAAAAATCTAGCAGCAAAACCACAGAAAGAACTTAATTTCAAGAAGTAAACTTTTTAGAAAAAAAAAAATTCTAATCTCAGAAGCATTTAGTTAATGCTAATTAACAACTATCAATTTAATTTAACTCTTTTTCACAATATTGCTATTATTGGTCACCATATGGCCCGATTAATAAAATGATTTTTCCACTGGCTGTGATTATCAGCCAAATTTCATTTTTCCCAATCTGGCTTGGTTAAGAAATAGTGCTACTCCATCTGTAATAGCCTTACTTTTCCAAAAAGCAAGAAACAAAATGAGTGCTGATTACAACATTAAAGCTATGTTCTAGCACATCTATTGAATATCCATCTTACCATCTTAGCATTTAGAGGTGTAAATGAGGCTGAAACTCTTCAAGATGTTTCTTCTGGAAAAAAATCTCTACATGAAACAAATATAATTTTAGAGGCTTAGAACTAAAAGTGTGCTCTTTGGAAGTTAGTGACAATTCTGAAACATGCATAGTTAATTAAACATAGAAATGAGAAATAATCAACAGCCAAGTACCATTAAAAAACAAAACAAAACAATTGTGTTTGTAAAAATTTAGTTAAAGGCATCCTAATAAGGTCTCAGAAAAAAATTAGGACCAGAACAAGGTATTGGAGACTGGAGCAAAGTTCATCCTTATTATAAAGTGGCAAAGAACTCAGCTGACTTATGTTCATGTCTGAGGGCTTTATAAAATGTAGAATTTAAGAGTAATAATCTAGGGTATCTGTCATAAGAAATAGGTAAGCAGTAAAGCATTCAGGATATTGTGTGGCTTCTTTTAACTGTAATATAGTGAAATGCAATAAGAGAGAAATTATTCATTTAAAGACAAAAATTATAATTGGGGGGAATTATAATTAAAAAATTATAATTAAAAGGGAAGCAGAACATAAAAATTTGGAATGTCCTTAGCCTGGCCATGTAAAGAATAAAAAACTGTGTTTGGGAGAGGATGCCAAGGATATAGGGCTAAGCGACTCTTTGCTAAGATTATTATGGATAGAAGGAAGCCAAATGCTATTTATTGAGACAATAGGAGAATGACCCTAAAGTCATTTTGGAGATCTTTGAGGCTCCCTTCCCATCACAGGTCTGGAGCTCTAGCAGGGGGATGGTCCCAGGGTTCCTTTCATGGGCTAACTGCCCAGTGCCACCTTGAGTATGTACTCTTCACATTCCAGTGCTGTGTTCCTTGACCACTCTAGCAGTGACTCAGGTGGTACCAGGTATGGCTTGGGATGCTGCTTCAGAGGATACAAGTGGTGAGATTTGGTGGCACCCATGTAATGCTAATCCTGCAAGTGTGCTGAATGCAAGAGCTGTGGGGGCATGGTTTCCTCCACCTAAATTTCAAAGGATAGAGTGGACAACCTTGGGATCAGGCAGAGACTTGTTGTAGGGCAAAGTTGTCATGAAGAGCCCCAACTTAGTAGGGCAACACCCACTGCAACTATGGGGCTGCAGCTGCCATAGAGAGCTTCCTCTACAGTAATACTCAGCATAACTGTGAAATTGGGGCTGCCACAGAGACCTCATACTATAGAGTTACTAGTGTGAAACACCGGTGTGGGAGAGCTGCAAGCATGACACACTAGCCCATAAGAGTTACTGTTTGGGCTGAACCCAGCAATGTCATGTGGGCAGGGCTGCCTGAGATTTTCAGGGCCCAACCCTTATCCTGGTGTGCCTGAAAGGCAGAGCACAGAGTCAAGGAAGATTATTCTGGAGCCTTAGATTTGATATTGTTCACTGTTAAGGTTAATTCTAGGTGTCAACTTGGTTAGATGAAGGAATGCAGAGACCTGGTTAAGCTATCTTTTTAGATGTGTCCATGAGGGTGTTTCCAGCAGAGATTAGTGTGAGAGTCTGAGTGGACTGGGTGGGAAAGACCCACCCTCAATGTGGGTGCGAACCATCCAATCCCCTGGGGATCCAGAGAAAAACAAAAGACAGAGGAAAAAGGTAAAGCTCTCTCTGTATTCCCTGGTGCTGGGATACACTCTTCTGTCTGTGAAAATCAGAGCTCAAGACTCTTCAGCTTTTGGGTTCCAGGACTTAGTCCAAGGACACCATCAGCTTCCCTGGTTTTGAGGCCTTTGGACTTGGACTGAGCCACGCTACCAACATCCAGTTTATAGACGGCCTATCGTGGGATTTTTCTCCATAATCGTGTGAGCTTATTCCCCTAATAAATCTGTCTCATATAATTATAACATATCCTATTGATTCTGTCTCTCTGGAGAACCCTGACTAATACATTCACCTTGTTGGGTTTTGGACTTCCTTAGGACCTCTTTTCCCTATCTTCTTGCCTATTTATCCCTTTGAAATGGGGATGTCTATTTTATGTCCATCCCACCACTGTATTTTGGAAGTAGATAACTTGTTTTATTTCACAGGCTCAGAGCTGGATGGGAATTTGCCTCAGGATAAATTATTTATTGAATCTCATGTATGTCTGATTTAGATATGATGTTGAACTTGAGGCTTTTGAGTTGGTGCTGGAACAAGTTAAGATGCTTGAAGCTATTGGGGTGAGATAATTATATTTTGTATGAAAGAAGAACATGAGCTTTGTGAAGCTGTAGAATGCTACAGTTTGAATTTCTCCTCTAAATACTCATGTTCACACTGGCAGCTTGCCAATTACCACAAATTGCGTTTGTACCCTGTGTCCCCCACCCAATTGTCCCCCACTCTCCTCCCCCTCTCCCATTTCCCCTGTGAATCTGGCCTTCACATCTTGGACACAAGGGCTGACAACCAGCTCTGTATCTCATGAATATTCATAACCAATTAAAAAATGCAACCCCCCCCAAATAAATAAATAAATCCTTCTATTACCATAAATAAATAAATAAATACTTGGTTAAAATTTAATTGCCACTGAAATATAATTAAATGGTGGAACCTTTAAGGATGACAAAGCCATGGGGGCTCTGCCTTAATCAATGCATTAATGCAGTTAATACAGGAGTGGGTTCCCTATAGAAGGAAGAATTTGGCCCCCTCTCATTTCTCTCTTTTCCTTTCTTTGCCCTTCTACCTTTACCACAATATGATGCAGCATGAAGGCCCTCACAAGATGCCATCCCTTGATGTTGGACTTCCCAGACTCCAGAACTGTGAGGAAATAAATTTCTCTTCATTAAAAATTACCCAGTTTGTGTTACTCTTTTACAGCAGCTCAAGATAGACAGACAACATGTATTCACAACAATTTATATTCTTTTTAAAACTTTCCAATAACACAATTTTTATTCAGAATGAGAAACATTCATATTATGGTAACAATGCCCAACATAAAATATATATAGCATGCAGCTTTAGATCTTTTTCTATAATCCCTTAAATCTAAATACTCTCATACTCTTACAGCTGGGTTGACTATGGTGTAGATAGTATGTCTACTCCTGACTGTTACCTATTGTCCCAGTTTCATATTATTAGTGCCTTGTTTGACTATCAAAAGAGTCTTGGTTACAACAATAAATTATATAATCACCTTACTTACAGAAATTATTGTCTTTGTATTCCTCAAACATGTCCCAGAACAACTAAATTATAAATAAAATTTTATGAGTATAACCTAGCTTTTATAAATTCTATAATTTTTACTGTTAACTAAATTAATGAAGAGAATTCAAAGCTATTTTAAATTAAAATAAATCCTCATTAATTTGACACCTATTTGTTTGGAATTCAATTGGCTTTTGTCCTATTTGTTAACACATTTTAGAAAATCTTTTTCTCAATGACCAAAGAAACTCATTTCAGAAAAATCACTAATAACATAACTTTATTTCAATAGTGATCATTGAAGGCATGCATTTTTATGCATTTTGAATGACAATGAAAGTTATGGCTGGCAAATTTCTTTAATAACTTTGCATATCTATCTATGTAACAATCATATATCTATCTCTGTCATATATTTAACTGTCTGCAAAAGAAATGTTGTCATGGGCATATATGGCTTTTCTCTTCTTATTTTTGATATCGCTTCACAAATGACACAACCTCAGAAAAGCTTTGTCTAACCACCTTACCTAAAAGAACTCTTTCTCTGTCTTAGAGTTTCCCTCTATTTCCTTATTGAATTCTGTTTTCATATCAATTATCACTGACATTATGCCATAATTTTTTACTGACTTCCTTATTATTTACTTTTTACCTCTTATCTGTTTCACTGGTAAAATAGTGTTATGAAAGCAGGAAATTTTTCCATCTTATTCATGACCACATTTGAGTATCTAGAATTGCACTGGTAAATGGCCTGTTCTCAATAAATATTTTGGGATGAATGGACAGTGAAAGCAATCTGTTCCAAGATACCTAACATCTTACTTCATTTTTCTCTTCTCCCATTCTTCCTTTTTCTCTTCTAGTTCTTCCCTTTCTTGTCAATATAATCTGTGTAAATTCATGCAATAGCAATTGAGAAAGCTTTCTTATGTCGAGTAGCAGGTTTTACTGTTATTCTATATTTTCCAGCTAGTGAAATAAAAATACTGGCTTTTCCCACATAGGTCAATTAACGTGCTAACAGAAAGCAGTTAAAATAACATAAAAACTTTAGCCACATAGGAAAAAAAAAAAAGTTTTTCCCTACTATCTATTGGGGTGGAAGTATGAAAGAAAAATGAGATCTGTTATAAAAAATACAGAAGCTAAATTTTCTATTGCAAAACAAAATGTAATGTTTTAATTCTAAAAGTTCCTACAAAGGCATTAAATTTACCCTCAGACTACTCCAATAATTTACTCAGATTCTTAAATAGTTTGTCTTTCTTGGACACATGTTCAGTCTTCTAAATTTACCTTCCTCTTTTATGCTCCTTTCCAATAGTGTCTGAATGGATCAGGGAGACATGCCAAATTTACTTTGTGTGTCCAGGAAGAATTAGGCCCTCAAATCTATGACAATATATTCTTATATATATCTTCTTGCTCTTTCAAACATTGTGGAAGTTACACCTGTTAACTTTTCTCCTTGTTGGCATAAAGGAAAGAAGACGTAGCTACTGATATCAAAAGATAAACATACACTGGGAACTCTCACTTCCCTACACCCACCCAGACCCTCTCTGAAACATATTTCTATCACAGTTTTCCCCAGTTGCTTGTGCCAAAATCCTTGGAGTTATACCGATTTCTCTTTTTCTCTCACGCATCACATCCAATCTGTCAGCAAATTTAGTTAGCTTTACAATTAAAATTTGTCAAGACTCTGACAGCTTCTCACTAACTCTATCCCTACCCATGTGGTCCAAGTCACCATCATCTTTTATCTCATGATTGCAACATGACCACTCTCCACTGTCACCACAGATTATGCTCACAGAGCAGCCAGAGTGATTGTTTTAAAATGCATGTGAAATTATACCATTCTTCTGACCAAAATCAGCTGATGGCTTCCCATCTCACTCAGGGAAGAAGCTAGCACCCATGCAGAAGCCCACAGAGCCCTGCACTGTCTGGTGCCCTGCTATCTCTTTGACTTCAATTCTCACCACTCCCCTCAAAATATCCCTCTCTCATCTCTGGGCCCATTAACGACCCTGCTACTTCTCAAACAGGCCAGAAATGCTTTTATCTAAGAGACTTTGATTTTTCCTCTCTCTGGAATGATTTTCCCCTCTCTGAAATAATTTTCCCCAAGTTATCTTTGTGTCTTTCTTACCTCCTGCAAGTCTACATTCAAATGCATTATTATTTTACTTCCTTTAACAAAATTGAAAGCTCCACTTCCCCATCATTACATTTTCCTAAAAAAATTTTGTTACACACACACACACACACACACACACACACACACACACACACACACACACACACACACACACTTATGTAAATTGTCTGTTTCCTACCACTGGAATGTAAACTCCATTTTTAGAGAAATATTTTGATTTGCTTACTGCTGTATCCTCAATTTTTAGGGCAATGAATGGTATGTAGTAGGTAGTCAATAAATATTTACCGAGTGAATTTATCTCTATACTCATTGATTAGAACTCAGCAGTTACCCACACTGACATAGTCCCATTTTGATTCTAGGTGAAATTACATTCTAGTGCTGAGATTTTGCTGTGATTCTCCTGGGCTTCTGCTTTGCTGCTTTGGACATTTTCTGCAGAATCATCTCACACCAGATGCTCTATTTCCCCTGGTAAATGCACCATCCCAGTACTGCCATTACTCCAAGTCCTGTGTGGACTTTTGACTTTTCCATGCCACTTAAGACTATGTATGGGGGAAAGGGGCACATTAGAAACTAATCATATGCTGTGCATCTGCCCAACCATGAAGGACTGACAGTTTTAATCAGTTTTGCCCATACCAGTTAATAAACAGGGAATCCTGCAAGGCGGACTCCTCCCAGTGTCCCAAATGGGAAACTCTGCTTTGCTGTTAGTTTCCCCCTCAAACTTCTCAGTCCCAACTCTAGGATTCGAGATGAGAATAAAGAGGCACATAGTAGTCCCACTTTCTGGTTCACCTTCTTATCTTCTTTCTGCCCCTGCTTCCATCTTCTGTCCTCTTTTCTTTTGCATTGTTCCCTTAAATTGTAAGTTTGGATTTTCTGTATTCCTTCACATTCATATCAAAACGTGAGTTTCTCTCTATCATTACTATATAGTAGAATTCTATCCCAGCTTTTGAAATGTTAAGTAGAATGCGAGGAATATTGAAAAACCATTATTTTTTCAATGACACTTGGAAACTCTTTTCTGTTATGAACTCTAGCAAGTCATTTGCAGAGACACCACGCTTATTACTGATCCTCCTTCCTCCCTCTCTAGGAGAGACCAAGCTCTACTTTTCTGAGCTAATAAAATGCTGGATCAGCTTAATGGGCAATTTCATTAAGAGAGAAGAATTAAGGAAAAAAAGGAAATGTATTTTTATTCCTAAACTATTTTCCCTATTACGTGTATTGAATTGAACTTTAGTACACACTTTTGAACCAATACATTTTTTCTTGCTTATTTTATAATTTGATAACTGTAAGAATTAATGGGCTGAAGAACAGTCTCAGATGACATTTACAAAAATACAGTATGGATGAAAAGTCCAAATTTCAATCCTCTATAACTGAGAACAAACTGATATTTATTGAGCGCCTCTTCCATTTCAGTAAATTTCAGACATGGCATAAAATCTCTTATAAAATATTCTCACTAGCATAACGGAATAAGATCCCTCAAACTTTGATATTGTTTTAACACTTCTTGCCACAACTTTTTGTAAATACAACCATGCTTTTTTCTACTATCTCTTAATGACTGACACACTTGCATACTCCTTTCACCTTCAGCAGGAAGAAAAGTTTTCACAATTCCCTTAATATTCTTCCCTCATCTTCTCAAACTTGCTGTCTTTACTCATCTCCTTCTTCCTTATACCTCAACGGAAGAAACTGCCTTTTTTTTTTTTTTTTTTCAAATTAACCTTTGCAATGGAGCTCTGAATCTGATTTACTCTCAACTTTGAATCCTTTTTCTCTCTCTCTCCTGTGTTTTCCCTGACTTTGTACATCCATCTTTGACTGGACTACTTTGTCATGGCATCATTGCTTTTCTCCCTGAATTGTCACTGACCTCCATGTTGAAAGAGCTATATCTACATTGCTTATTGTGCTCTTTTAACCATCCAATCACTTCTTAGAATCTCATGCTGGTGTGTCTGCTCTACCTTCTTACCAGCCTCAGGTAGTCTGAGGCATAACAAAATCACCTTCAGAGTTAACAAAGAACACAGGTCCAGGCTTCTGGAAGAGGATAGGGCTGGGGCCTCTCTATTTGTATATATCCCCAGGGTGGGTCTGAGATATGTCCAAGTTTAAGACCGCTGCTCCAGTGATTTTAAGATCACAACTTCTCAGTCCCTGGAAGTATGTGAGTTTTTTGACTATCCCAGCTTCTCAGAACTCTCTTTCCCTTCTTTGCACCTATAGTAGAGTGATCTCTATCCGACACCACTTGAGCAGTATTACCTCTAGCAGACTCTCAGGCAATGTTTGTTGAGATGAACTGTGTAAACAATGTCTTTATGAAATATCTGGTTTTAGTCTGGTTTGCTCTAACTCAAATTTTATTTTATTTTATTTTATTTTTTAGAAATTTGCCTAAGCTTATTACTTTTTCAGAATAACCACACAGATTTTGCCTTTCAGTTCTACGAGCAAATCATTTGAAAAAAAAATACTAAGACAATTCTCTTTTCTACAGGCCATGCTCATATTGGCATTTAAAAACAGAATTTTAAATGATGACAAATTTGCCTAAGGAAAAAAAATTGATTTAATATAATTTCATAATGCTTTATTGCTACTTTGCTGGTGACTAGGTGGAGAATGCAACATGTGGCTCTGATTCACAAATTACATTTCTACTTCAAGGGCATATTCACCCAATGAAACACAGCTCTTAGTTTAAATTTATGAACATAGTGAAATGTTTGATAGAAAATTGAGTTTTGGGGGCCATGGCTCTGTTCCTCTCAGAGGATTTTAATTGAAACCAAAGTCTAATGAAGCTAATAAAAAATTGGTAGATTGACAGTTGATTGCAAAAATATATTTGTGGTCAACTTATTAAATTAATCTATTCCATATGTAAAAACAGCATATGAGGCTCTTCTTCTCTTAAATTCATGTTATTTTTGCTTTAATACGTACCTTCAATCCAAGTACTCTTATCAGATCATCTTCCCTGCAATTGCTGGTGATAATACATGTATTTACATGGCTGTGCAGTGCTGCATATGTATTGTAGGTCTCCTACACATGTAAGCACACACTTATGATTCCACACACACATTCTCCCATTAAGATGACATGCATATAATTTTAAGTGTAACAAAGTGTTACGCTAAGATATTCAAACCTACATAAACCAGAAGATTCAGAAATTCAGTTCTCACAGCAACGTGAAACTAGTACGGTTGTTATGTGCCGTGACGGGGTTTTTCCATTACACTATCAGATAACCCTGTAAATGTGACATAAATATTTGGCAGATCTTCACTTTGCAAACATACATTTTCTGTGTCATGTTATATAAATGGCTTCTACAATGTGGATGATACTAAAAATTAAAGTTCTTAGTTTTATACATTATATATAAATATTTTGCTTATGAGACATAACATTAATTTGAAGGCATAACAATATGAAGGATTGCTTTTCATAAGACAGTGTTTTGTTTAACAATGTATTTCTAATATCAACAAAATGAGCAAATGTTGAAAGTTTAATTAATAATCATAAGTGATAAATAAATCATACATTTTGTAAACAAAAGCCAATAATATCTCTTCGTTCATAAAAAAAAGTTTTGTTTTTAGTTTATAATCTCATAAAAAGTTAGATCCTTGGGAATACAATAAACCTAAAGAAAAGATTTTAAATGTTGGAAATGAAAAACAAATGTAAAATCTTAGACATAGACTTATGAAACCTCTTATTCTTTACATACTATAATGTATGGTTGAAATAAATATGATATTAATGATATTTTATAACTGTTTCGTATGTACTTAATAATAAAAATACAATTACCCACCAAAAATATGAAATACTCATTAAATATAAGTATTTAAATGTCTTCTATATCGTCACTAAATTGCATAAGAAAAAATTTCGGTGAAATTCAGTTATTTGCATACTGGTTGTTTGTAATTTTAATAAAACTGAATCTACGTATAGAAAATTACTCTTAAATGTTTAACCCCCAACTTAAATTAATTAAATTAAATACAATACCATTGATACCTCAAACAACCTATAATACTGGATACGGATTCATAGGTCATGCAATCTTCTCATACTCTGACCAGTTCACTCTGTAAACCATTCATTAACTCAGTGAATGGTCATTAGGAGATGTGTTTGTGCCGGGCATTGTGCTAGTCCAGGAGATTCTGGAATGACTTAAACAGACACAGGAACTTCCCTCAGAATTTTCTGTTCAGCAGTGAAGACAGACATTCAAAATGTCACTTTACATGATTGAAGACACACAAGTGTTTTCTATTATTCACATTAGAATATATAATAATAACTAATATCTGTTGAAAGTTTACCATCACATTGATGGTTTTATATGCATTAACTTGTTTATTCCTCACAATGACACAATGGGATAGATAATATTATTCACATATTATAGAGAAAAAAACTGAGGAAAAGAGAAATGTGGCATATACAAGGGGTCTTCAAAAAGTTCATGGAAAGATTCATATTATCTTTTATATTTATTTTTCCATGACCTTTTAAAGTACCATCGTATAATATAGCAGTCTTAAGATCACAAAAAATTATCTGGTGTTTATTTATATGCAATACATAGATATAAAAATTAATCTGTGGTTAGAGAAAGAATAATGTTAAAAAATAATAATAACACTCTAATAAAACTATATACAGACTAAGGGAGGCTTTTTGACTATTAAGGTTTTACAAAAAATCCTTTTAACAAGTGATTAAGTGTTCCCACTTAGGATAGCCATTATGGTATAAAAAATATACATTTCTTTACCTTTATATTTATAAAACAGTCAAAATTAACTTTATTGCATGGTCTATATAGGTTGATCTTAAACACACACTGGAATTTTTTCCTCATACAGTTTTTTAATTGAGATATAACTCTCATGCCATAAAATCTAACCTTTAAGGTATACAATTCAGTGGCTCAGTGGTTTTTAGTATATTCACAAAGTTGTACATTCACCACCACTATCTAATTCCAGAACATTTTCATCACCCCAAATGAAACCTCATAAAAATGAAGAATAAAGAAACCCTCTGTCTATTGGCAGTCATTATTCACACCTCCTTCCTCCCAACCCTGGGCAACCACTAATTTACTTTCTGTCTCTTTGGGATTGTCTATTCTGGGCATTTCATATAAATGACATCATGCAGTATGTGGCCTTATGTATCTGACTTCTTTTTCTTAGCATGATGTTTTCAATGTTCATCCATGTTGTGTCATGTATCAGTACTCCATTCTTTTTTTAATGGTTGAATAATATTCCATTGTGTACATAAACCACATTTTGCTTATCCAATCATCATCTGTTGAACATTTGAGTTAATTAAAAACAATAAAAATTATCCTTTCTAAATTTAGATGTTTAAATTTATTATCTATAAGAATTGAAGATTAGCTTTTGCATCTTTTCATTTTTTGGTATCATAATCAATAGTATGTGATTATCAACCTTCAAACTAATCTTGGTCTGAGATTTAAGTTCAAAAGTAATAAATTTTGAAGAGAAAATTTTTATTCATAAGGCATTATGTGATATAAAATGTTACACAAATAAAGTTGTCTTTTAAGTGTGAATTAGTTTCCTCCACAATAGATGTTCTGCATGAGGTTCTGACATTTATTTAATTATTCTTTGTTATTTAAATCTATATTTTATTCCAAAAATAATGTGGTATAGATTAGTAATTTTTTTTCTGGTAGTGTATAACATGTAAATAAAAGTGAAAATTATAAGACAACATTTTTATTCTCAAAAAGCCATGGCACACAGAAAAGATAATCCGTAAAAGTTTTCTCAGACCTAATAAACAAACTACTATGAGGCTGTGAGTAAAAAGATCTTTTTTATGAATAGAAATTATATAAAGTATATGAAGTAAAGAATTGCAATAAACAAGAAACTGTCTTACTATATACTCCTCAACTCTCTTCCATACTTGGCCACTGGATCTAGTTTTATTTAAGATTTTTATAAATAATTTGGAAGAAAGAGCTGTCTATAAAATCTTTGCACCTGCAGAAGGTATATTTCCAGATAGTTAAATGCATATCAATGTAAGCAAATTATAGATTTTGATTAAATGAATGATTTCTACAGCTAGACTCTGTCCTTTGACATGTCAGTGCATGTTTTTACCTAGCAAAGTTGCTATAAAGTGGGACAGAAGTGTGAAAAAGTATATATATATTTAATATTTATTTGTTATTTAATTAAATATTATTTAATAACAATTGTTATTTAAATAATAGTCATCAACTGTTTATTGTATGCAACATACCATTCTTCATTATTTTCAAACAAGATAATGCAAAAACTGAAGACACAATCTTTAACCTGAAGGAGTATGTGGCCCAAATAGGGAATATCACTAGTAATGGGAGGGCTATAATATAACGAGTATAGGCTTAAAACTGTGATCAGGACTTTTAAGATTTCGGGGATGATTCACTGGGAGCTGTTGGGAGAAGTAGAAAGATGTGATGTAAAGGAGAGGGTACTATAAGTACTACCCATACTTCAACCCGCATAATTGGGTATTAAATACAAATTTATGGCATAGTTTAAAGTTTAGGACCTGATTCAAAAGTGGAAGGTATATTTGGAATTCAATAGTCAGGTGTTTGAACCCTAAAATATAAATAAAGGGGATTATAGTGAGTATATCTCTACTACTGCTAATAATAATTGCGGTAACAATAAAAGCATTAGCAAATGTTTAAATAATCCTTAATATATTGTAGCAGGAATATTATTAGAATCTTCGTGAATGTCAGGGTTAGTGGAATTTTGCTTAAATCAATAAAATTGGCCAGATTTTGTGACATTTTGAACAGAGGACTACAAGGTTCACTTTTAAAAAATGATTAATCCATAAAATCTGAGTAACATAAATTAAATTTGGGAGAAAGCAGGAGGGGGGCTAGTTAGGCATTTCTTGCAATATTCAATCAAATATCTTTAAGAGATAGTTGGCAGTCACAATAGAACAGCTAATGCGTGTGAGAAACACTTTAGAATTAACATCTGTAATATCTGACAGTAAACTAGATGTGGGATTAAGAAAGCAAAGACAGGGCCGGCCCCATGGCGCACTCGGGAGCCCAGCGGCGCTCCTGCCACGGGCTGAGCGTGGTGCAGGGGACACCGAGCCAAGGGTTGCGTTCCCCTTACCAGTCACAAAAAAAAAAAAAAGAAAGAAAGAAAGAAAGAAAGCAAAGACAGAAATCTTTGGTTACTCTGAGCTTTTCTTGCCTGAGAGTTGAGAAGGATGGAATCAGGACAGAGTAGATTCTGGTGGGAACAGAATTTCTCTAAATGTACTTTTGCAAACTTAGACCTCAGTAATGCTTGTGGCCACAGTAGCAGATGATGCCATGAGGCAGATCATTTAGATTGGGAAAAGAAAATGGATAAAAATTTGACCAAGCTTCAGAGTCTAAGAGAGAAACAAAAGCTAAGTGCCACAGAGAGCAGATGAGGATTTAGAATTGCACAAAGATTGTTTTTGACTTTTGATAGAACAAATTTATTTGCTAGAGGAAAAAGTCATTATAAAGTGGTAGAAATAATGGTGACATATTTTCCCCAAACATTCAGAAGTGCCTGTATGTTATGAAGCCCAAACTTCTTGTATATTTTAGGATTTCATCATATCGACTTAGTTATACATGTCTATACTAATCTTCAGTTAGTCTCAGTATTACACAAGCATGGCTTCTAGAGATTTTTAAAAAATCTCTACCAATAATCTATTTGAAATGACTTTCCTCAACATCTTGTCACGTTTTAGAAAGCTCATTAAAAAAACAAACTGCTCAAGTTCATCATTATTTTCTTTTAACTTTTTAGTTACAGAATTAATAAGTAAATAGCTCTGGCATTATATCATTTTAATCATAAATACATAAATAAATATTGGCTATATGCACCAAAAATCATATGTTGAAAACTAATCTCCAATGTGATAAAATTTGGAGGTGGGACCTCTGGTAGGTGATTAGGTCAGAAAGCAGAGCTCTCATAAAAGGGATTAGTGCCCTTATAAAAGAGGCCCTGGAGATTTACTCCACCCCCTCCACCTTGTTAGGACACAGTAAAAAGATGGCCATTCATGAACCAGGAAGTGGGCCCAAACTAGACACTGAATCTGTCAGCAGCTTAATCTTGGACTTCTAACCCTCCAAAACTGTGAGAAATAGATATATGTTGTTTATAAGCCACCCAGTCTACAGCAGTTTCTTATAGCACCCTAAACATACTAAGACCGTATCTTTAATGGATAACGATAATTTAAAGATTATCTTAATCAGCAAAATTAAAGATATTCCCTCCATATCATCTTCCAGCTATTCTGTTTTCATTTTTTCACAATTATCTCAAAAATAACTTTGCACAGTTATATTTTTGAAACAAGATCTCAGCAAGGGCCGTTTTACAATGGTAGATCTCTTTAATCCATTTTTATGACAATTATTTCTTGTAATCTGCATCATTTAACCTGGGAAATTTTCACATTTCTGCATTTGGTTGAAGGTGTCCTCCTAGAGTCAGTTAATGTGTTTTTCCATCTCCTGTATTTCTTGCTTTCTGGTAATTAGCTCTAGAGTCTTGGCCATAATTAGGTCTTTTCATTTTTATCGGTAAGACTGTTCAAAAGACAGTGCTGTGGCTTCCTGCTGTATATCCGTCAGGAAGAATGTAAGTTCTGTCTGAGCCACTTCAGCTCACTTTTCAAGACTCAGTCCTCATACTCCTCCTCTGGGACATACTCTTGAATTCTCCCGACATTCCTCTGAAAACACGTGGCTCCTTAGCAATACCTCTTTCTACTAATTAAAATTATTGTTAGTGTGCGTATTATGCTGTGCTTGCCTGTTCAGTTATTCACCTTAGTGACCATGCTTTCACCACCTTTGTATCTTCAGTATCTAATACTGGACATTACACACCACAGGGCCTGATTTGTTTGGGATGAAAAATTGTTTGAAAAATTGGGTTATGTACAAATAGTGCTTAAACAGAATTCTATAGTCCAACTGGTATTTAACAATTGCATATCAATGACATTAAATATGTTTATGTAATTTCTTTACTGCTCACCACCATCTGTGTTTCCAATGTTATTTCACACTATACCTTCATGCTCAGGAAGTTCCAGTCATAGCAGCCTCCTGTTAGTCTCTTCAGCTTTGTAGCTGTTTTTCTATTACTGCTGTAACAAATCCCCACACATTTAGAGGCTTAAAACATTATACATGTATGACTATTATTTCACATTTTCCATGAATTAGGAGTCCAGGCATGGGTTAGCTGGATCCTGTGTTCAGGTCTCACAGGTTGAAATAAAGGTGCCCATCAGGACTGTGACCCTCCCCTTTCCCAAGCTCACCAGTGATTGGAAGAATCAATTTCCTTCTGTTTGTACCATCAGGGTCTATGTTTCCTGTTCTTTTTGGAAAAGGGATTGCTCTCAGCTTCTAGAGGCCTCCCCTTTCTACCAGCATTTCAGAACTTACCTGTTTGGTTTCTACTTCAAAACCAGCAAGAACTCATACTTCTGCTACCAGCCAGAGAAACCTCTGCTATTCAAGGACTCACCAGATTGCATCAGGCCCACCCAGATGATTTCTGCACTTTAGATGAAATGACTTGGAACTTTTACTAATCAAAAAATCTTGCCTACAGCAAGCTCATCAGACAAAACACTTTCCCTGGGGCCCTTTTGCCTATTTGCTGCGTCCCCAAGCTCATCTCATGTTTGATTCTTTCCCTTTCTTCAAGTCCCAGTATAAATATCACTTCTTCAAAAGGATATTCTTTGATTGTCTTATCTAAGTAGCTACTCCCCTTTGTGCTTTATTTTCCCATCACAACATTCTTTGTTTCCTTCATAACACTAACCACACTCTCTGTATATCCAATTGACTTACTGATTTGCTTGTTTATTGTCTCTCCCTCACTAGAACATAGAGTCTGTGAGACCAGAAGACTCTTATGTCATATTTTAAAGCCCAAGCCTACCTGTGTGCATGGCACCTAGTAGGTGCTTAAGAAATATCTTTTATTGAAGGAATGGAAGAATACTAGCCTCTGAAAAAATAAATATGTATATATTATTTATGTTCCAAAAAATAATCAATTGCTTCTCACAACATAAAACCCTTCCATAAGTGGAATTGTAAAATACTTAAAATTGAATTTCTGATTCTTTTATCTTGAAAGAGTCAAATTTTTAACTATAAAGTAAACTGATCATTTAACAAAGGAAAAATAATAAGAGAAAAAAGAGAAAAGTACTAAGCAGTGTATAACTTTTTAATAAACCACCACATATATTAATCTCTTCTAGCTACACACAGTGACATACTTCTGAGTCTTTCTTTTGCTTGGAAAGTTAGTTCATTAGAATGGAGCACTGGTTTATAGAGTGAAAAATTGAAGAAAGTCATATTTTTTTTTTAAAGCTTGTGATACTAACTTATTTTCACATCCCCATAATCTTGTTCTTTAGAAATGCTTCGCATTTGCATTTAGCAAAGTAGCATGTTGGAACCAAGCATCACCCCCTCTGTGCTCTTTTCATCTTCTAACCAAAGAAGTGGACACATTAAAGGCTTAGTTTTTGGTGGTTTACTATGCACTGTTCCGTTTGTTTTCTCCCTTTTGGTGAATTAAGCCTAAGTGATCTGCTACCCTTCACAGTGAAGACAAGCTTACTTTGCTTTACGCATTTTCACATATATTTAACAAATTACATTTTCAACATAACTTAAGGCTGAAAAATAAGGGCATATATTTCTGGCACTTTTATTCCTAGCTCTTCATCATCAGATCCCTAAAGCTTACAAGTCTTTTATTGCAACTTCCTTTTATCAAGACTTTTGAAAAGGCAATGATGTTAGTTAAAGCAGTTCCTTTGTATTAGTCTCCAAACCACCCAGACTGCCATGGCTTCCTGTGGGGTTCTGGCAACCCAGTTTCCCTCCTTAGTCAACTGCTCCATCTTCCTCTGGCAGTGGGAGGCCCAGGGGCTTAAGAGACAGGACTATGTGCTTTTCCTCAACAACCTCTATTAGTAAGCTGCAAGGTTTATAATAACTAAGTCTTCATGGGGTATTTTGCCCTCTTTGTCTTTCTGTCTTTCGCTTTTAAATTAGACTGACCTTGTTAAGCACTCTGTAAGTCATACCCTGTGCTAGACATTTTATGTAAGCATTTAATTTAATCCGTACAATGACCCTGTGAACTTGGTTTTATTGCTGCCTTTTTTTTTCAGACAAGGAGACAAATATAAACTTGCTATGTATTTTATAGAAGATAAATAGAAAGACTAGAATTCAAACCTAAATCTGCCTGACATATGAGCCCAGGATCTTGATCACCAAACTCCTCAATGTGTACACTCATTGTCTGAATGGCTCACATGGCACCGAGTATCTACTACCCTATGTCATTATTGACTTTTTGTGTAGTTAAGCTAATTTCTTCAATGGGACTCAAAACAACTTGAAGAACCACCCACAGAAACTCTCCAGGGTTTCACATTTGGAAAGAAATGCTAAGCAAATGGTTCTTGATAGTTGATTTCAGTGTTACACTTTTTGACCTAGATGTATTTCTTTTCTTTTTTTTTAATTGCAGTAAAAAAAAAAGTAACATAGAATTTGCCTTCTTAACCATTATTTCGTGTGCAGTACAGTAGTGTTAACTATACACACAACATTGTGCAACAGATCTCTAGAACCTCATCTTGTGAAACTGAATCTCCCTAACAATTGAACAAATTCTCTTTTTTCCCTTTCCCCAGTCCCTAGCAGCCATCATTCTACTTTCTGTTTCTAAGAGTTTGACTGTGTAAGATATCTCACATAAATAGAATCAGTCTTACAGTATTTGACTTTTTGTAACAAGCTTAATTCATTTAGTTTAATGACCTTAAGGTTTATCTTTTCACATTCAACCTGTGTGTGTCCTTAGTATCTAAAGTTAATCTTCTGTAGACAGCATAGAGTTGGATCTTGTTTTTTGTTCATTCAGCCACTGGCTCTATGTATTTTGATTGGGGAGTATAATTCATTTACAATTAAAGAAATTACTGACTGGAAATGACTTACTATTGCCATGGTGTTAACTGTTCTGCAGCTAGTTTATTCCTCTTTTTTATCTCTTGCTGCCTTTCTTTGTGTTTCATTAATTTTTTTTTATAGCAACATGCATTGATTCCTTTCTCATTTTTAGTGTGTGCATATCACCTATAGGTGTTTTCTTTATGGTTTCCATGAAGATTACATAAAATATCTTAAAATAATCTAGTTTAAACTGATAACAACTTAACTTCTATTGCATACAAAACTTTTATGCCTTTATATCTCCTCTTCCCCCAAATTATGCTATCAATGTCACAAATTATATATTTTTTATATTATGTATCCATCAACATAGTTTTATACTTATAGTTATTTTTACACTTTTATCCTTTAAATTCTGTTCCAGAAATAAAAGTAATTATTATATCACCATTACAGAATTACAGGATTCTGTATTTATCTATATATGTAACTTTACTAGAGAGCTTTCTATTTTCAAGTGCTTTGGGGTTGGTTTCCAACATCCTCTCACTTCAGCTTAAAATACTGTCTTTAGCAGTTCTCGTAAGATAGGTCTAGTGATGATTAACTCAGTCAGCTTTTATTCATCTAGTCTTTATTTCTACTCCATGTTTGAAAGATAATTATATTATACATAGCATTCTGGGTTGACAGGATATTTTTTAGTACTTTGAATATATTATCCACTCCCTTCTGCCCTATGTTCATGCTAAAAAATTTGCTAATAAACTCATACAATTTTCCTTATATGTGAAAAGTTGTTTTTCTCTTATTGCTTTCAAGATTTTCTTTGGCTTCACAGTTTGATTATAATATATCTTGATGTGTGCCTCTTTGGGATCATCCTGGTGAAGTTCTTTGAGTTTCTTGAGTTTGGATATCCATTTCCTTTCTCATATTTGGGGAGTTTCATCAATTGTTTTTTCAAATAAGCTCTTAGACCCTTTTTTTTTCTCGTCTCCTTCTGAGAGTTGCATAATGCATATATTGGTTCACTTGATGGTGTTCTATAAGTCCCTTACTCTTTCTTCACTATACTTTATTACTTTTAATTTTGTTCCTCTGACTCAATAATTTCAAATGACTTATCTTCAAATTTGCTAATTCTTTATTCTGCTTAATAAAGTCTTCTGCAGAATTCCTCTAGTAAATGTTTTAGTTCAGATATTGTATTCTCTAGCTCCAGAATTTCACTGTGGTTCTACTTTATAGTTTCCATTTCTTTGTTGATGTTCTCATTTCATCCACCCATCATTTTCCTGATTTTATTTAGCTATCTGTCTGTGTTCTCTTGCAGCTCATTGCATTTCTTTAAGACAATTATTTTAAATGATTTGTCAGGTAATTCATAGATCTCAATTTCTTTATGGTCAGGTCTGGACATTTACTTCATTTCTTTTATTAGGCCATGCTTTCTTTATTATTCATATGCTTTATTATTTTGTTGCCGGAATTTGTGTATTTGACATAACAGCCACTCCTCCCAGTCATCACAAGCTGGCTTAGTGCAGGAAAAGACCTTCACTAGTTAGCCTGGCTATAAATTCTGAGGGTATCTCAAACCTCTTGTGAGGGTGCATATTCTCTGGGCTTATATGTGCAATTTCCCCATTACAGAAGTTTGCTAAGTTGTTTGTTTGTTTCGATCCCATACTCTCATGCATCCTTTGTGTCTGTCTGCAGTACTACCGGTTCTCTGGTGCTGCAACAAGCTGCCCAGCTCTCCTTAGTTCTCAGGGGTCTCCAAGTATATAGTGTATGCAGGTTCCATATCAACACTCCAAGTCAGGTGAGACAAAAACTAGTCCCTCAGGCAGTACCACCAGAAGCCAGACCATTTGACGTACATTTCACTCCTCTTACCCTTCTGCGGGAGAAGCTGTGAGCCAGGTGCTTTCTCCTATTGGGCCAAGCTGTGCTGGCTTCGGAGAGAAGCTACAACGGGTGAAATGAAATGGTTTTTCTTGCTCATTTCAATACAGCTGTTCTTGGCAATGTGGCTATTTTTAGGTTTGTCTGAGACACTGTGACTTCTTAACTGGTTTCTAGAGTTTTCATAAAGGCTTTGGACTCTGTGCTGTTGTTCAGTAGGGGTCTCTGTTGGGTAACAATGTCTGGGGCTGTTTATTCTGTCATTTTGTTGACAGCACTCTCGTATTCATTTGTTTTTATACATGTTACCATCAAAGCCTTCAATCCAACTTTTCTTTCTCCCCATCTTTAACAATTTTCTCCTGGTCCCTTACTTCTTCCTGAAATCAGAGGTTTAAATTTACTGTTTGATGTAGATAATTTTCTGATTTTGTTGCCAGTTTGCATTACCTTCCTCCAGTGGAATGGAGGAACTAGGTGTTCCGAAAGAATAAAAGTGATCATTAGTAGCAAAGAAATATTAAAACTTTAGGTTGAAATTTTGCAGATTGAGTTCTTTTTACAGCCTCATAACTCTCTTTCAACATCGCCGAAGTTTCATTGTTTTTATTAAGAAGAAATAGACACACATGAGGTGTAACAGTCATATTTTAAAATAGGTGCTAATAGTCATCATAAAATAATTATAATATAACCATGTGTTAATATTTATTTCAAATAAAATTTTACAATGGATTTGTATTTAAGGAGAAGAATGTAAGAAAATCCACATGCTTTTAAAATTTTTTCTGATCATTCAATCAGGACAAATTTAACTGAAGATAAAATAAGAGCCATTATCCTCAGTGATAGGAGTAATTTTGTGTTTAATACTTCAGGTTTCAGAAGAATTAACCACAAACTTCTAACTCTGGCATTAGTTCCTTACCAATTGCTCATAGAAGACATAAAGGTAACTTCAATTGTGATGAAGATCGTTCTGTAGAATACATGATGGTAATTTAATTTAATATTCCACATTAGCTATATGAATTTCATTACTCAGCTTATATAAATAGTAAGACTTCCTGTATCCTCAGGTTTGGGCTATATATATAAACTGGTGTATGAGCCAAACAAATAGAATTAATATATAGATAAAAAATCATTCAAATTAAAATAAAAAATTCTAAAATAAAAAACATCTCCATAAAATTAAGTAACATTTATGTCTTTCTTAAACTACAATAAAGCATCAATGCACAGGTTAGAGTCTTACAAACTCCAGACACTTTATAAATCTATTACAATTATAAGATGCTTAATCAACAAAATAATTCCATGAAACAGATTCTGTAATTATCACCATTTCTCAAAGAATAAAACTGAGGCAAAGAGATATTAAGTAACTTGTCTAAGGTTATAAATATAAAAGTAGTGATCCCAATAATTGAAAATAGAGAATTTGACTCCAAAGCCCCAAATTAACCATAATCTTCTGCACATTGCCTCCAGGCTATATGCGCCCCCCCCCCCCCTCATCCCCATGAACACATTTACACACACATAGAGATACATATTTAGTTATTTTTAATAGTATATGTCTGGTACTATACTTGCTGTTTTATATGCATTGTATTATTTATCTTCCCCATAACACTGTAAAATAGGTATTATTTTTATTCTCATTTTACAATTGAAAAACTAAGACTTGGAGGGGTTAATTAATTTGCCTAGAATTGCTGTGTAAATAAATGGCAGAATCGGAATTTGAACCCAGGGCTTTCTGACTCCAAAGTCTGGCTTTTTACTGGATGCCTGATATGGGCTGAATTGTGTCCCCTGCAGAATTTATATCTTAAAGCCCTAATCCCTAGTGTGAATGTATATGGAGATAGGGCCTGTGAATAAGTGATAAATGTTAAATGAGGTTATAAATGTGGGGTCTTAATTCAATAGGAATGGTGTCCTTGCAAGAAAAAGAAGAGACACCAGAGATCTCTCTCTACCATGTGAGAACATAGAGAGAAGGTGGCTATCTACAAGCCAGGAAGAAAACCTTTGATAAAAACCAAATCAGCCAGTACCTTGATCTCAGACTTTTGGTACTCCAGAACTGAGAGAAATAAATTTACGTTGTATAAGCTATCCAGTTTGCAGAATTCTGCTATAGCAGCACAAGCAGACTAATACAATGCCATTGCTTTTTTCCTAAGCAAACACTAAGACTTTTTCTGGATATTTCTTAATAAAAACTATACAGGACTCTACCCAAGGGATTTCAAAAATTGGAATGCCAAAGTGTGATTGTGTAATTCTAATCCATTCTATATCAGTTTCCTGTGGCTGCTTTAACAAAGTACTATAAACTTGGTGTATTAAAACAACACAAATTTATCCTTTCACAATTCTGGAGGACAGAGGGCTAAAATGAAGGTGTTGGCAAGACCACACTCTCCCCACAGGCTTTTGGGGACAATCCTTTCTTTGTCTCTTCCATCTTCTCGTGACTGCCGGCATTCTTTGTTTTGTAGCTTCAATCTAACCTTCAAGGATAGCATCTTTCAGTGTCTCTCTGTTGTGTTGTACTCTTCTGTGTGTAATACAACCTTTCTCTACCTCTGTACTATAAGGATAGACATGATTACTTTTAGGGCCCACCCCAATAATCCAAGGTAATCTCTCCATCTCAAGACCCTTAAATTAATTACATCAGCTAAGGCCCTTTATTGCCATGTAAAGAAATATTCACAGGTTATAGGGATTAGGAAGTGAATATACTCTGGAGGAAGAGGCATTTTTTTTCAGGCTACCTACCAGTACTCCAACTCAAAATTATTAATATTTTAGCCATTCTTACCACATTCTTTTGGACTCCAAGAAAAGAGAAAGTCTGTTTCCTTGCAGGACTAATCCCAACACATGTACTGGGGATCTCATTTCTCTTGGTTTCACTCCATAACCTTTTCCCGTCAATTATCTCCTTACTCTTTCTTATGCATCAATCTCTCCTCTTATTCTTATTAGATTCTTTCCCCTAAAATTGTGTATAAATCTTTCTTGCCATTAAAAACAAAACAAAAAACCCCTGTCATTCTTTATTCAAATTTTATTTTTTCATCAAGATTCTGCTCTACTTCTCTTTTCTTTCACAACCAGATTTCATAATTATATCAACATATATAATTCTCCAACAATAAGGCATCTCTAATGCCTCCTCATTTCTTTAAGATTAACATTCAAGATCTTTATCATGATATTAAAGACTGTGATATTTCTGATTTCTACTTGATACGCTAGTTTCTTCTACTTAACTATACTCCTGTGACCTCATTCTGCACAAAATGATTATCATGAGGGACACTAATTCCTTTACAAACCACCCTCTCCTTAATCTGGATAGGCTCTATGACTATTTTCACCAATGTGAAATGATAAAGTCACACTCTTCCAGTGTCCAGGCTTGGGCCTTAACAGAACAGACTGGCAGATTCTATGTCTGTCTTTGAGAACTTTCTGTCTAGGCTCTCTCATCTACCATGTAAGAAGATTGACTTTTCTGACAATCATGCTTAGAAATCATGCATTTTATTACTATGGCCAATAGTCCAAGCTAAGCACATCTTTTCCACCATTTTTGACAAGGTATCAGACATGTAAGTGAACTTGCTCTGGTCTCTACACTAGTCCATTCACCAGCTAGATACTACTAAGCAGCCTGAATCGATACCACAGGGAACAGAAGAGTTGGCCAGATGACCCCACAGGACTTTCTGACCCACAAAATCATGAGATAAAATTAAATTGTTATTTTAAGCCTCTAATTTTTGAGGTAATTTATTGTACAAAAACTAATAATAACTGTAACGGAATTTGATATCTAGAAATATAACTGACTTTTGGGCCAGATGGCAAGCAAAGTTGGATGAGCAGAGTGGAGAGTCTTAATACAATTTTGAAGGGTCTCAAGGAGACTATTGGTGAGGGCTGGAAGGGCAGACAGAAATTTATTGCTGGTGGCTAGAGAAAATGGTATCCTTGTAATGTAGTCTCAACAAAATTGGCAATAGTGTGAAAACTAGAAAAGGTACTTAATTAAATTGTGGGTTTGGCTTTGGAGATTTCCACGCAGACTGTAGTAAGTGCCAACTCATTTTTCTTAGATGCCTAGGAGAAAATATAATAGATATGAGCTAAAAAAAAAAAGAAATGCTCAGCTTTTGAGCATTACATACAGTGTAAGGAGCAACGACTTTCTGGGTTTGAAAATCAATCTATTTCTCATCCATATTCTCTTGCATCAAAAGATTCTCAAACTAAAAAATGGCTTCGGGATTAATATGAAATCCAACGTGGAGCTGGCAGATCCTTTGTTAAGACCTCAAAAAGATCTATGATGGTGCAACATACACCCTTTCAAGTAGTCAAAAGCTAACAGATTTTAAGAGATCATCTTGTTGATCTCTTTTAAAATAGAGTGCTTCTAAGACTACTAAAGATACTGTTTCACAGAAACCTTACACAGAGTCTTTCACAAGACACAGAAGATCCTATATAACCAAGTAATCTAATAATGTTAACAAAAAAACTATAAATTTTTTAAGATAATTATATCAGCAGAAGTAACCATATCTTAGACTTAAAAGGGATATAGAAAGTACAAAATGAAAAGAAACCTTAGGGCCCTTTAGTCTTCTAAACAGGCATAGGAGGTCCACGTGGTTGCAAATATGGGCCCAGAAGGATAATTCAGAGGATAGAAACAAGAACCAGTGGCATAAGCTAAGGTCCACAGCATATATTCTCAGTAAGTTTGACTCAGCTTTAATCACAGAACTGGTGACTTCTTCCAGGCAGAATTTCAGCGTTTCTAACAAAGAGTGACTGACTACAAATTTCCTCCTTTTTCAATGGGGATGTCTATTGTGCTTATGCTGTCTCTGTGTTATCATTGTATAGTGTTTAGTATTTTTTTAAACCCATTTGTGGGTGGGGAGAGTTCAGTAGAAAACTTGTCAATTTAGTTCACACAATTTTAGGATATGAGGAATTGAGAAATGATATCTAAGGAGCATCATAACACCTGGATCTAATTTAGATGAAAAAATCTAGGACATTGAGCTGTACTGGGATGAAACGTTAAAGCTCTTGGGATGGAGTGAATGTATTTTTTAGAATGAAGGTTCTAGAATATAAATGTGTGACCAGACAAAGAACAACAGTAGATTGAAGATGGCCAAAAATTCTTTGAAACTTCTCTCACCAAGAGGTAGGACCTGTTTCCACCTCTTATAATTCTGTTTTCCTTCCCTTAAATATAAGAAGGCTTACTAAGTGCTTTGCCTAACAGAATAAGACAGAAATCAAACTGTGCCAGTTTTTTGTCTCAGGCCTTAAGATCCTAGCAACGTATACTTACTATCCTTCGGCAAGGCTTGCTTTTGGATTCTAGTTGCCATGCTGTGAGAAGCTAAAGCCACATACAGGCACCACAGTTGACAACCCTGAGTTCTCAAATGGCAGCCAGAAACAGCTGCTAGCCATGTGAGTGAGCCATCTTTGACAGTAAGCCCAGTGGAGCCTTCAGATGACTCTATCCCAACCAATAATTGACAGTAACCACGAGATACTCCAAGAAGTACCCATATTCTCCTAGTCAAACGTCAGTACCATGAGAAATATAAAGTCTAGATTTAGGCCCCTGTGATCTGTGGAAGTATATTATACATCAAAAGATACATAGAAAATGAACTATTTTATATCTTTGCTATTCAACAATTTCCATAGTCTCTCCAAAATCTTGTATCATTTTTGCTAGAAATAGCTGCACAGCCATGGGCTACATTTCCCAGACTCTCTTGGATTCAGTGTGTCCAAGAGATGGTTCTAACCAATTGAATGTAACAAAAGCAAACTACCCTACCTAATATGCTGTGCCTCTCCTCCAAATTGACTTTCTGGTTGGAATAGTATTATCGGTTTTCCTGTCCACATAAACTTTCTTTGTTTCAGGATCAACTGAAATCTCATCTCCTTCTAAAAGACCCACTTTCCTACACATGTATGTTCTTAACACCTTCTTCACCTTCCTGGAATCATTACCTCATCCTCTGTGTTCCCATCACACTTTAACATCATCAGTTTTATTTAGATAAAAGTATGTACTGAGAAATTTACTTGAACATAAATTCACTTAAAGGCTTCCGGTCAAGACGGCAGAAGAGACAGTCCCCAGCGTCACTCTCTCCCACAAATAAAGCAATTTACAACTATTAAAAAGAACAATAGCCAAGGTAGGGCCAGTAGAGCTCAGAGGAAGAGGAGGAGACACCTACAGAGTTCATAAAGGCAGGAGAAGCCACGATGAGAGAAAGAAAACATCGCTCCTACCATTTCAAATCCCCATCGCTTCAAGTCTGCAGCGGTGAGTGAATGGAGCAGGAGCTGGCAAAAGCCATAGCTGTGCCCTTCGGATGAAGTTGCATGGAGGCGTCAGGGGAGAAGAGGGCCTTGGTGACCCCCAGGCCAGCAAGACCACTAACAGCGTTCCTGTAGACCCACATAGGAGCAAGGAGTCACAGACAAATAAAAAAAGGAGCCACTCAGATGCTGGTGAGTCATCATAAGGGACCAGTGCGTGGCCTGTCCCATGGGAAGTATTTGGAGTGTGGGTGGTGGGAGAGACAGGCCCACGGGGGAAACATTGGGGTGCAGCAAGGACAGCTAATCTGTCCCCCAGTCATCATAGGACCACTCAGTGGAGACTGGTCAGGAATACAGAACTGCAGGGGCACAGTTTGCTGAAAAGACTCAGGCCCAGTCCAGAGTTCCCACACATCCCAGATGTACCAGACCTCACAAGACCTGGAAGTACTTACAAGTTCAACCATTAAAATCTGATCTGCACAAAAAGCCTTCCCCAGGGAATGAGCAGCAAAGCAGCAATTTAGCTCAACCACAAGGCCCAAGTGCTGGTCCCCTCAGGAAGTTTTCCCATTTAGAAGTAAGCAAAAGACAACAAATTAGTTCCAGTGCAGAGTTTAAGTAGTGGGAACAGTGAATAATCCAACACAGAAAAATACCCACAGATCAGAGAGAAACTCTGATATTAACTAGTAAAGGTCTAACACCACCAAAGAACACCTATGAAACCTAGAAGGACCAGAAGCCCCCTAGGCTCCCAAGCCAGGGTAGAGGGAGGCCTGTGGGCCTTAGCCACAACCCTTGGTGACCACACCCAACCCAGTGATGACCACCAGGCCACTGCAGGAAGGAGCCAGGGTGGCAGGGGGCCAAGGGCCTCAGCCATGACCCAACATCCATATCTAGCCCAGTGATGACCTCCCAGCCACCACCAGAAGCCCCCTGGTCTCCCCTGCCAGATGAGGGGGGTTTCACAGGCCTCAACCTAGCCCCCCCTCCTTCCTACTCCTCCCCCTCTATTTTCTCCCCCTTCCCCCTCTCCCCATCCCTACAACTCTTCCACAACAAAATAATATTAATAAATAAATTTAAATTTAAAAAGAAGTAAAGAAATTCACTTAAATTATCCAAAAAATTTCTTCATCAAAGTCCCAAAACATTTAAAATTGTACCAAGCAAGTTGATAAATTATTATATTTGTAATCATATGATCATTTCAGCCATAATGCTAAAAGTTTTTGGATTAAAAGATTTAATTATTAGGATATTAACACTGTTAGCAGAGAACCAATTCCATCTTATTGTTACAACTTCTAGCTAAATACATTTTATTTCTTCAGAGCTAATTAGATATTCTATTTCATGTACTTTGTGAATGTCATTACAATTTTACATAAAAGACAAAGAAAATTCCAAGCTTGAAGTAAATTATTTATTTTATATTTAATGTAGAGTAATGTTTGTTCAGTCTCTACTAGCATGTGTGGACTAAAATTTTTTATAAAAGAAAAATACAAATTTGAAATGTCTGTTTCTTCTTTAAATCTGTTCACGAATAGCACATATATGTGGGGAAAACAGTGATATGAGGATAACTTCAAATGAAACACAAAATTTGCTTAGTTTCTTTGTTACCTTAAGATACTGTTTTAATCTACTTGGGCTGTTATAACAAAATCTCAAAGACTAGGTGGCTTAAATAATAACATTTATTTCCCATAGTTCTAGAGCTGGTAAGTCCACGACAAACGAGCCAGTAGATTCCGTTCTTGGCGGAGGCTCACTTTTTGGCTTGTAGATAATCTCCTTCTCCCCACATGACTGACATGGGACCCTCTGGTTTCTTCTCCTCTTCTTGTAAGGGCACTAATATCATCATGGGGGTTTCACCCTCATGACCATGTCATCTAAACCTAATTATTTCTCAAAGGATCTACCTCTTAATACCATCATTTTGGGGATTAGAGCTTCAACATATGAACTTTGTGGGGACACAAACACTCAATTCATAGCAGGTTTTTTTTTTTTTTCTTATTTCATTACAGCATGGAATGTGGACACATTATCTTGAATTGCAGGGGAGCAGACTGCTGGAGTCTGAGATCTTTCCATTTGATCTTTCCAAATCTTAAATCATTTCAAGCCAACCCCTGGTACCAAGGCAAGGAAGAAAGATATTGTCAGCACTACAAACTTAAATGGAATGAAGAAAAACATTCTCAAAAAACTTTTTGCATTTTTCTTTCCAAAGTTTTAAAACTTTCTTTGCATTTCAACATTTTTAGATTTGAAAAAAAAAAAAAACATTATTAGACTCTGACCTCTAAAAGGATAAAATATTAGTATTTTGACTATTACGCAGTGCTTTTTTAAAAGCAGATTATATTAAAGAAAGCATGTGGCATTCTCAAAGGTGAAATGTATGTGAACATGTACCTAATTGTTTTTTCACATATGATATGTAAGATGCCTAAGCACATGAAGAGATTAGACAGCGAAGTGATGAGGTAGAACTGGTATTTTATACTCCTAGTTTTAGCAGATATAACTAATTCTCCTTTGTAATTCTATTCTTCTTATGAAAGTCTACATTGGCACTTTATACACAGAGCTTAAGAATCCAAGCTACCTTGTACTTTATCCCCTGAAATATATTTTTCTTTTTTAAAAAAATTATTTAAAATTATTTAATTATTTATTTTTAAATTTATTTAATAATTATTTTAAAATTATTTTTAATTATGTTTAATTTTTAATTATTTTTAAATTTTTAAATTATTTTTTTAATTATGGAAAGATAATTCTTTCCATAGTTTTTCAGTACCATCTTTGTCAAAATTAAGTACCAAATATGTCTTTATTCTTATCCATTTGTCTATTAATATATCATTAACCAATGTTGCACTGTCATACTTTACATAGTTTATAAAAGGTGTGTGATATCTAATAGCGTAAGCTCTCACATTTTGCAGTTCTTAATATCCATTTTTTCTAATTTTAACCCTTTGTATTTCTATTTACAATTTAGAATTAATCTGTAAATTCATACATGATCTCACAGAGATTTCTTTTGGTGAAGGTTGCACTGAATCTATGTATAAATTTCTGAAGAACTAGCATTTTTAAAATAGTGAGTCTTCACGTTCGTGAATATGATGGATTTTTCCCTTTGTTTTGACTTTTTAAAATTTCATTCAATAATATTTAATAAATTTTTGTGTAGATATCTTGCACATCTTTTATTATATTTATCCCTTATTATTTAGTTTATGGTGCTCCTGTATAGAGCACCATTTTTAAAAATGTGATTTTCAACTATTGTCCATTAGAATGTAGAAATAAAACTGGTTTTTTGTATATTGACTTTTTTATTCCAAAACAGTGCTAACACATCTATTTATACTAATATTTTATCTATAGACTTTTTAGTCTTCTATCTGCCTAATCATATTATTTATAAATTACAGCAATATTATTTCTTCTTTAATCAGTCCTTATGACTTTTACTTTTCAGTCTTATATTTTTGTACTGGCTAGGAATTCCCGTACAATGTTAAAAAAAAAAAAAAAAAGAAATGACAGAGTGTATCCCTGAATAAAAAATAATAAAGTGCCCCTCAATCCCAATCTTCATAATGAAAAATTTTAATATTTTACCATTAAGCATGTCGATGTAGTTTTTCTTTACCAGATTAGGGAAATTCCCTTCTATTTCTAGATTACCAAAAGCTTTCTTTATTTATTTAATAATGAATATATATTTAATATGAAGAAATACTTCCCTAGCATCTTAGGAAAATCACATGACATGCTCCTTTATTTTATAACTCTTATGATTTACCCAGGATTCAATATGTTAAATCAGTTCTACATTCTTAGAAAGTACCCAAGTTGTAATGGTAAAAACTTTGGCATTTATCTTAATAAGATAGATTTGTTTGTAACTTTTCTCTCCCATTATGTTCATGCTATCTTTCCATTTACTGTTAGACTTTGGCCACTTAATTCTTCACTGCCTTCGTGACTTTCTGAAACCTTAGTCTGTTTTGTGCTGCTGTAACACAAAACTTGAGACTGGGCAATTTGTAAAAAACAAATTTATTTCCTCACAGTTCTGGAGGTTGGGAAGTCCAAGATCAAGGCTGACATCTTGTGAGGGCCTTCTTGCTACATCGCCTTGTGGTGGAAGAAAAGAGGGAGGGGGAGAGAGAGAGAGAGAGATCCTTTTGGTTTTGTAAAGAACCTACCACTTCAGCAATAATAAATCCACTTCTGTGATATTGGCCTTAATCTTTTCATGAGGGCAGTGCCCCCATGGCCTAGACACCATTAGACCCTACCTCCTAACACTTTTGCATTGGGGATCAAGTTTCTAACACATGAACTTGAGGGGACACATGCAAACCACAGTGCCCTCTAACAGATTCTCTCAGATTTTCTAGATAGTTTTGGTGGAGCTCTTGGTATAAATTATCCAGTTTACAAGTTCCAGAAAGAGAACTGCTATGTTATGTTTTGTTTGTTTTATGTGTATATTTCAAAATAATCATTCGAGAAATTTACTCTAGATGAAAAATGTTAAATGTTAATGTTAGCCTTTAAAATGAACAAATAAATGAATAAATAGTTGAAATTAATTATTAAAACAAAGATTAAATGTTCCATAATTATAAGCTAGAATTACAAGTTGTTGATGTGTTATATCTTACATATTTTTACAACTTAGTAGTCAGTCACCTAATTTTTTTTTAATAACGTTGTAAGTCATGTAAAGAACCAAAATCTTCAGCTTTAATGTTTACAGGTCATATGACAATTACCATTTTCTCTTTTTATGTTTTAAGACTTTTATTTTAGGTTATATGTATGATATTTTTAAATAAATCTAATATTTTTTACGTATTATTTTTAAAAGTTTTGTTTATGTTTTAATTTCCTCCCTGTTTAAGGTTATAAACTTCCAGGGAAGTATTTGAATTTATGCTTTGAATAATAACGTCACAAATATGCATATTTTCTTTACCAATATGTTAATAAAGTGATAATACGCATGATATGCTCTTTATGTATGTTATAGTGCGAGAAAAAAATTAAGGAAATCTGGTATCCATCAATTATTTAGTAACTGCAACAATCCGTGATGCCACAGGTATATTTTTCCCTAAAATTTTAAATAATTAATCTGAAAGTATGTTTATCCCGTTGCAGATGGATAAAAAGATACAGTCCTCAGAGAAGACAAAGTTAAGCTGCGTGTAATAATACCTAACCTCAGGTGAAAAATCCTTCAATAAGGAGTACATCTGTGTTTTCTGAGAGTGTTTTGATTACAATTGCTGTTTTTTTGGTCTCATTAACATATTTATATTAGCAATAAAGGATTATTTTAAATTATGACTTTAGAAAGACTGCTGATAAAATGAGAGTAACAAAAGACACTTTCTGGAATGATAATTTAGTTTTCTATAAATATATAAATACAATTACTATATCTCAGCTCTAAAGAAATATGTAAACTCAAGACATTTATGGATAAAAAGTATTTTCTCTGTCCATATTTACTCCTAATTCTCTTCTTTTCTTAGTCATATTCTGTTGAAACTTTTACCTAAGATTGTCTTGGCTCATATAGATCAGAAGAAGTTATTTTTCATGTTAGGGTTTCAATAAAAATTTCATTGCATTACAACTTTGTACTCAAAATGCCAGGCATATTTTGATTATTATCTAGAAATATTATTTCTGATTATTCTTGTTGGTGCCACCTCTTTGTCTTTTTCTTAGTATTTTATGAGCCTATTATAGTGTTGGAAACAGGCTTGCTATATTTCTCCTGATTGGAAGAGCGGTTTTCAAATGGAGCCAGACCCTAAAGGAAGACTTGTTGCTCATTAAGTAATACTCTTAAATCCCATTTCTGCTGATGAAGACAATGAGGCCTAAGAAAAATGACTTCAATGAAGACTTAGAAGGATTATACATGCAATAAGCTCAAGGCTGAAATTACACATCATGCACGGGATGCCCACTGATACCAAAAAAAAAAAAAAAAAGATATTTCCATGATAGTCTATACTTTTTAAAAATATGGTTTAAGTAGGAAGATGGCACCTTCATATGTAGATTGTTTTTAACATCTTCTCTGTTTCAAAGAAAAAGGATAATATGCACACAGTTGCTGCTTTGGCAATATTTCAACTATTACATCTTCTTGCTAGAAATATATAGAATTGTGGAACAGTGCCCAGAATCTCAAGCAAATACAACCAAATAAAAATACAAAAACTAATTTAATATGAATAAAGTTAACAAATAATAATATTATTTCAGGGTATAACTGTAGTTTGGTAAATTATTTAGGATGCATTTTTCTGAAAAAAAATCAGAGTGCATAAAATATAGTCATTGCATACACAAATTGTTCATTTATCTCTGAAGAAAATTGTTAGGGTTTAGTATTTTAATCATAAGTGCATACATCTTTACCTAGTTGAAAATTCCAGCTGAGAAGATTGTCAGGTTTTATCAAACTTAAAAATGCAAGTGTTCTTAATTATATACTGAGAAATAATATAGTTTGAAACAGTTATTCTCCACAGTATAATGCTGAATCAGCAGGCCTTGATTACTTACTCAGTAGGATGCCTTTGAATTGGTTAAATCAAATAACTGTCAGGTTGGACAATTCATGGAGGACTAACGAAGTGCATAGAAACTGGAAAAAAGCCAAAATAGACGTTTGAAAAGAGAAAAAGAAGGCCACGAAAATTATATATCATTCAGTTTAGGTGTAAACATCCATCTGTCTCTATTATGTTATAATAGTTTATTATTCAAGTGCATACTTTGAAGGAAGAATATCAAACTGATAAGCAGTTGGTTTAGTTTCTAATAAATACCAAAAAAAAGAAAAACATTTCAGTTTGTGCAAGCCATCTGTATTTGATTAAACTGAAAAATTAAAGTGAAGGAACTTATAAGAATAAGCTTCTGTTAAACTTCCCCATTCATAATAAAGAATCACCAGTATCCTAAGCAAATGTTTATTTTACATTTAATTATTTGCTACTAGCAATAAACATCAACTAAATTTAAAATTTCAAAATATTTTGAACATTATAAAATTTTACATACATGTAATATTAAGGGACATAATTTACAGGAAATATTTATGCTATTCAAAAGCATAATTTCTTTATGACAGGAGAAGTCATTCTGGATTAAATTAGTGAGCTCAATAATTCAATTCAGTCTCTCAAAATCAAATTAGGAGCTTTTTAATTCAGCTGACTACTCCATATAGGATTAATTATTTTATTTTTTATTTTTTAAATTTACATTGAAATTTAATGAAATTTTCTGAAATATTTGTGGAGTTTGTTGTTATTGTTGTTAGGTTTATGAATATATGCTCTTAATTAAAAAGAAACTGATCTTTCTAATCCCTTGTAGTTAAAAATGCCTCAAGGTTTCAGTAAGTCTGAGTTCAAAACATTAAGCATCCTTGCTTTTTTCACACTTACTCTATTGAGAAAAGACTTAAGGGAGAAGAAGAGAAGGAGACTCGTAAGGATGTTATTTTAATAATTTAGTCAAAAAATAATGAAGGATTAGACTAAAGAGGTCACAGAAGAGGTGGATAGGAGGATACGTTTTAAAGGTAAACATGTGATTCACTGATGGTGTGTCACAACGTGTTGGAGAAAAAAGTCAAGAGTAATTTCAAGATATTTGAGCTAAATAATTGAAAGAATGGAGCTCTTTTCTGAGATGGAGAAGATCATTAAAGGAGTTATAGGAGGGTAGTGGGAGGCAATAGAAGGATCTCAGTTTGGGGCATTTAAATTTAAAGTAGAAAAGTCTGCTAGTATCCAACAATCATTTCCAGCACCATCCTCTAGCAATACGCTTGTTCGGGCCAATATCAGCTCTTGATGAATTATTGTGATAATTCCTGACTGATGATTTTATTCCTTCGTGCCTGCTACATAAATTCTCTGTGCTCTTTGTGGCAATTAATGTGAAAATTATTTGGAGTGAGTCAGATCACGTCACTCCTACTGCTCAAAACCCTCCCTCGACCTCCTAACTCACAATAGAAGCAGATTGGTATCGTTTGTTTGGCCAACAACAATCTCTCTAATCACGTCTCTTCATCAGTCTCGCCCCTCACCCTATGCTCTAGATATTCTGAACCCTGACTGCTGTTCTTCCAACCCTTCAAGCACATGTCTGCTCAAGGCTTTTGTGTCAGCTCTTTCCATTGCCTGGAATATTCTATACCAGTTACCTGGAGGCTCACTTCCTCGTTTTTTTGTAAGGTCTCTGCTTAAATGGAACCTTATTAGAGACACCTTCCTGGCAACTGTTTTCCTAAAATACCAAGTCCCTCCCCCTTAATAACTTTAATACCCAATTTCCTCAATCTCATTTATTTTAAAGCACTTACTAACATACTTTTAAAAACTTATTTAACACATGCTTTTATAGTGCTTACTTGACATAAGGCACAGTTCCAACATCTTTACAAATATTCATTCACTTGATTTTCATAAGTACACCTCAATGAAGAAAGTACTATTATTCTTAACATTTTACAGAGAAGGTAACAAAATAAGTAATTTTTCTGAGGTAAAACATCTGGAAAGTGGTGAGGCCAGAATGCAATGCTCTTAATCACTCCACCACACTATCTCATATATTTGTTTACTTATTTGTCATCTTTCTTTTCCCAGTAGAATGGAAATTCCTTAAGAGGAGGAACTTTGCTTTCTTCACTTCTGTATCTCTAGAGCCTAAAAAGTCCTGCACGTAGGGAGAAAATTGAATATTTACTGAACGAATGGAGACAGAGCCATGACATCAGAGGAGAATAAATGAGTAATAGTTATGATATTTAGAAACATGAAAATTGTTCGAAGATATTAATTGCTTCCATTACGGTCTCAAGTGCTTCCAGGACATGAGTTTAGGAGCCAATGAACTTCACTAAGCAAACCCTTTTCATTGCTCTGAGGCACATAGTGCAATGCTTAATAACTCAGACTTTGGGATATTTAGAACAAATCTGCCTTCAATCTAACCCTAGCTTTAATATCTACTAATTGTGTGACATTTGACAAATTACTTAATTTCACCACACTAATTTTTTAAATTTATAATTGAAGATAATATTAATAACTTAGCTTAGGAATTATTGAGAGAAATAATGGATTTATACATATAAGGGACTTGGAATGGTGCCTGACAGATAATAATCACTCAGTAATTGTTGCTAATAAGATTATTATTATTGTTTGGTTGTTATTGTTTAAAGAATATCTATAATTTCATTTTCTCAGCAGAGGTTTATCTTACTGAAAACATAATGGATATTTCTCCTTATCTACATCATAATTAAACATTTTTGACTGAACTATTTCTCATTACCCACCTCATACTGGCTAATAGTCACTACATAATAGAAAAAAAGCAGCATGCACACATAAATATTTTCTTTTTTGTAAATTTAGTTATCAGCATATTCAAAAATAGCTATTGAAATTGAGTTTTTGTTGTGTTTGTTCTCTTGAAAACAGTTTCTACTATATTTGAGGAAAGACCAAATATTAAGGATTGACATAAACTACTTTCTTTGTAATTCCATGCTTATATACATAGCTGTATGTGTGTGTGTATCTGTGTGTGTGTTAAATATGCCAGAAGGAGCCATTGAATGATCTTAGTGTATTTATTGAATTTGGTATATGGCTTTAAATAAAATTTATAGCTATCCATATTTGTATAAATGTAGGCAGTTCTAATTTATCCTCATTTTCTATGTTTTAAAAAATGTTTTAACCTATTACTGGTCTTGAACAGTACAGAACCAATATAAACTCATGTATATGTATATTATCACCATAGAATTAGGGCACAAAAACATATACATGTATATACAGATGAATTTACAATGGTTTGACTTAGTGATTTTTGAATTTATGGTGGTGTGAAAGCAATACACATTCAGTAGAAGTGTACTTTGAATACCCATACAACCATTCTGTTTTTCACTTTCAGTACAGTGTTCAATAAATTACATGAGCTATCTAACACCTTATTATAAAATAGGCTTTATGTCTGTTAATTTTGCCCAACCATAAGCTTGTGTAAGTGTTACAAGCGCATTTAAAGTAGGGTAGGCTATTAGATGTTAAGTTAGGTGTATTAAATGCATTTTTTTTTTTTGACTGCTAAGGGGATCTTAACCCTTGGCTCGGTGTCATCCGCACCATGCTCAGCCAGTGAACGCACCAGCCATCCCTATATAGGATCCGAACCCACGGCCTCGGTGCTACCAGCGTCACACTCTCCCAAGTGAGCCACAGGGCCGGCCCTAAAATGCGTTTTTAACTTACAATGTTTTCAACTTAGATGGGTGTATCATGATGCAACACCATCTTAGATGGTGGAGGATCTGTATTTGACTTCAAAATACAATTGGAATTTGAAGTCACATGGGATGATAAACATAGACATATGCATTCATAGAGAAAAATCATATTGAAAAATGATTCAACAGAAAAATTAAAAAATCCTAAATTTGCACGCACCTAAAAAAATGACTCTTCAAAACCTGTAAAGCAGTCTAGCAAAACTGAATGGAAAAGTAGACAATGTCACATTAGCCGGAGGTTTTGAGATACTTAAGTAGTGACAGATTGAACAAGGTGAAAAATGTAAATATAGTCACTCCTTTGTATTCATGGGAATTCTGCTCCAGGACATACTGTGGATATTTAAATCCTTGGATGCTCAAGTCCCTAATACAAAATGGTGTACTGTTTGTATTTACCCTATGCACACCCTTCTGTATAATTTAAATCATCTCTAGATTAGTTATAATATCTAATACAATATAAATGCTCTGTAAATGGTCATACATATTGCCTAGGGAATAATGACCAGAAAAAAAAGAGTCTGTACTTGCTCAGTGCACACACAATTACAGAGAGGCAACCATATTAAGAACATTGTTTATTTGAACAACATGATTGCAAACTTAAACTAATGGATATATAAAGAACCCTGACCACCCAAAGTGCAACATGCATATTATTTTCAAGCATACATAGAAAATAAACAATGACCATGGGTCAGGACTTAAGTTTGGGTCAATAAATTTCAAAACATTGAAATTATACAGAAGACTTAATAATACCGTAATATAATAGCGCAAGAGAGCAACAGAAGAAGGTAACTACAAAATACCACATGTTCTTTTTTGTCCCTCCAATGGGCACTTAATTTTTATTTATTTATTTACATTCATAATTATTTTTTAAATTGATACATAACATTGTATGCTTTTTATCATGTGCAATATAATGTTTTGAAGTTTAAATGAGTACAATGTGGAATGGTTAAATCTAGCTAATTTACAAATGCATGACCTCACGCAGTTATCATTTTTGTGGTAAAAGCACATAAAGTTCACTCTTTTCATTTTTCAAGAATGCAGTGTACTGTTACTAACTATAGTCACCATTTAGCATTACTGAATATGTTATTTAATGAAACAGTACATTTGTAAATAATTCAAACGTCAGAAAAGAAATCATGATTAATATTAGAAATTATTCATAAACAAATAATAATTAATAGTACCTAAAATGCTACATATCAACACTTTTGGCATACTTAAATAGAATTATTACTTTAAATACTTGTATAAGGAAAGAAGAAACACTAGAAATACAATTAGAAATTTAGAACAAAATGAAAAAACAAGCAGCCATTCAAATCCAAAAACAAACAAACAAAAAAAGGTAGAAGAAAGAAGATAATGAAATAAGAATAGGACTTGATAAAATAGAAAATAATCATGGAATAAAATCAACAAAGGCAAAGTTGTTTCAATGAAAAGATTTTTTAAATGGTAAAACCTTGGAGAAACTATTAGCAATAAATTGGTAAAGGACATCAAAAATGATTAAATAGTGTATAATTGAATATACTAATTATGATCTGAGCATCACATATTGCACACAGGTATTGATATTCAATGCTGTATCCCACAGATATGTACAATCAACTATGTTTCAATTAAAAAGAAAATAAAATGAAGAATAAAAAAGAATAAAAAGGAAAAGGACAATTAACTAATATCAGTAATAAACAGAAGGCACTACGAATCATGAGCATAATAAAATAATCAAGTATTATATCAGTAATTATATCATTGATATATGTATTATATAAAACATAATAATATAATCATGTTATGGATAATCTTATGCAAGTTAATTTGCAAATTTAGATGAAACTGAATGATTTTAAAATCAAAACTAGCCAATACTGACAAATTAAAAACAAAAATACAAACATTTCCATTGGAATAAAAGTATTAGTAAACTTTAATAACTTTTCACAAAGAAAACATTATGCTTATGTTGTTACCAGCAATTACTACTAAAATATTAAAAAAGAAGTAAAGTGTTTTTTCACAGACTTTCCAGGAAAACGGAAAACAGAAAAAGAGAGAACACCCCCAAGTCCCTTTTATGACCCAAGGGCTTGATACCAAAACATAAATGATATTATAAAAAAATAATGTTTACACATCAATCTATTCATTAATTAGATGCAAACAGTTCAGAAAATATATTAAATCAAATCCAGTAAATGTTAAAAAAGAATACTATTTTTTTTGTAATTTGATGTTTATTGCAGAAATACAAGTTTACTTTAATATCTGAAAACTCAGTTGATAAAATTCACCACATTAACATAATAAAAGTGAAAATCATGCAATCAACAGGAGATACAGAAAAATTATTTATATGATAAATTCAACAAATGTCAATTTAAAAAAAATTACAAGACAAAGAACACATAGGGCCTTCCTCAGTATGATAAAGGGTGACTACAGTTTTCTACAAGCATCACCTTTGACAGCCAGGAAAAGACAAGTATGTCCACTCCTACACTTTCCTCTATTTACAGATGTAATGGATGTTCTTACCAGTGCAGCACAGCAAGAAAAAGAAATTAAGTGCATATAATTGAAATGAATAAATTAAAATAACCTTATTTAAATATTTTGAAATTTTATAACTTGAAAATTCAAAAGCCTAAAAATAAATTATTGGAACTAATATGTTATTTGCAAAATGTGCTTGGAGCTCAATATAAAGTATCTATTTTATTTCTAAACACAAACCATGAACATTTGGATAATTAAACATCTGTCTATCTATCTACCTGTCTGTGTGTCTATCTATCTGTGCATTTAGGTAGTTTTGAAATACTTTAAATAAGTAGGAATTAATCTAATCCAAGATGTGAAAGACCTTATCTAAGACCTCTATGCAAAGAAATAAAACATTATTAATAAAAAATTTTTAAAAAGTAAATAAATGAAGCAATACAAGACATTCATGTTTCAAGACTCAGTAGTGTTGTCATTCTCCCCAATGGTTAAAAAATCAATACAATTCTAATCAAAACATGATAAACTGATCTAAAATTGATATATAGCAAAGCTCTAAGAGTAATCAAGAAAATATGGAAAAAGAAAAACAAATTGGAAAGAGAAATATCACATGTTCTCACTTATTTGTGATAGCTGAAAATAAATAAATAAATACACAAATAAACTAGGGGGGCGAGGGAAGAAGACACAACAACTACAATTCCTTTAAGTTGATACGACAAGCAAACAGAAAGGACATTGTTGGGAGGGACGGGGGAGAGGGAAGGAGGGAGGGAGGTTTTTGTAATGGGCCACAATAATCAACCACATTGCATATTGACAAAATAAAATAAAATTTAAAAAAAGAAAGAAAGAAAAACAAATTGGAAGGCCTTACTCTAATTGATTTTAGGACCCATTATGAAGTTATAGTAATTAAGTCATTGTACCATAATATAAGAACATATAAATAATTTGACAATATATAAATAGAGAGCCATGCACAGATGCAGAGATAAAAAGGACAGGATATAAATGACTTGGCACTGGGCAGCACTGGGGAAAAGACGGTCTCTTCAATAAACGATGCTGTGGCAATTTGGAATTCATGTGGAAGAAATTTGACTACAAAAATAAATTTGGGGTATATTATAGGTCTAATTGTGATTTTTAAAATAGCGTAATTTCTAGAATGTGCTATACGAGAATGTCTCCATGCTACGGGAGTAGGGAAGGATATCTAAAACAGGATGCAAAATGCAGTTGCTGTAAAGAAGCAGACAGATACATTAGAGTCAAAAATTTAAATTTCTGTTTATTAAAAGAGAGCACTAAGGAGAGGGATAGGTATTTATCATGCAGATGACAAATAAGGGGATTAGATGCATAATATGTAAAGAATACCTATAAATAAGGAAAAGATGATCCCTTAGAAAGTGAAGATATCTGAATAGGCACTGGGTCTATGAAGCTGGGGGCCTGCAGGGAAATTCTGTGCTCTAGCCATGTTGGGCTTTTTGACCTGGATGGTAGTTCCACATATATTTACTTTGTGACATGATTCACCTGTACAAAATCTGTACAATTTTGTCTTGCAAATTTTTCTGTATTTATTATTTTGTTTTACATAATTATTAAAGATGCTTTAAAAGTGAGATTATTTAAGTTCCAGTGAGCAAAGAGTTGCTGAGGAAGCTCTTAAACATGGAGGATGGAATTGCAATTGAGAGTGAATTTCAGCAATTCCCATGACAAGAAATGAGAACCTAAGCAAAGAGAGTAGAAACAGACAGGAAGGAAACCATTTTAGATTTTAGAAATAGTAGGTAGTTATAAACGTGGCTTGATGACTAATGAAGGTGGGGAGATAAGACCGAGGAAAGAATTTTAGAATTACTCTCAGATCTTGAGTGTATGGCTGGAAAATAATCATTCATTTGCTGAAAATATTAATAAATAGATTTTATTTATGTCCTGGTAAGGATACAAAAAGAGAACTGGAGATACAGATATAAATTTAGTAATTCTACATTTTATGTGCAAACTCTTGAAACTGAACTTAAAGCTAAAGTCATGAAACTAGAATTCATAAACCAGAAATACCATAGAGTCCGGACCCAAGCGTACCATTATCGTAGAAAGAAATTAACAATTCAGCATGCAACATGGGTCTTATCAATAACCAAGTTTCTTTACAGTACAAATAAAAGGAAAACACAAAAAGAGTAAAAATGATTCTTCTTGGAAGCAATCGAGTTTAATTAGCTCTCTATAAGTGGTGTAATAATTGGCAGCATTCAAATTGCCGACAGCTTCACTTTCTCACTTCCTTTACTCCCTTCTTTTTATCCCTAGCTTCTTTTAAAGGAAGATCAAAGCCTTTATAGCTGAGTGAATGCTAATGGTGCATACATTTATTTGAAAAGCTTTAAAGCCTTGAAAATCTACACATAAGATTTTTTATTCCCAAATGTCTGCCTGTAAGTGTATTTGACACTATTAGCAGGAATTATCTCTGCTTTTCTTTTTTCCCTGTCCTTTTTCAAAGAAAACAAGTCTACTTTAACATTTTGGAAATGATTAAAATGAGAGTTACATAACCTTTTTTGATCCTCCACAAAATAGGTGCTTTGAACCACAGACTTGCCATGGAGTTAATGAGTCTCTTCCTCATGCATATGTACTTTCCTCCACTTTGTACGCTGCATAAGGAGGGGCCTGCGCCCACCACCCAAGCTTGGGAAAATGATTAAACCCTCTTGTTGATGTATATGTAACTCTGACAGGTGGGAGGTGTTGCTGTTGCAGTTTCTAAAGAAAGAACGGAGTATTTTCAGTTGGACAAAAACATTTCTCACATTCTTGTATGAACAAAATGGTTTTTCAACTCTTCTCAAAATAAGAATTACCCATGGCAACTTTGCGAGCCTGGCCCAGAGTATTTTCAGAAAATAGAAACTGATAGATACTAGTGCTGATAGAAGGGATTTGGAGAAATTAATTTTCTGAAGCATTAGCTGAAATTTATAATGTTTGATTCGTGGGCTTCACTCTGGATATACATTACAATGGAATAGTCAGTGTTGCCAAGTATTATGCTTAAGTGAAGTTTCAAGGGTTACGATGTACATTTCAACACTTTGTCTGAGACACGGAAAGTCTTAAATTATTAGTTGTTGTCTTAATACTTTGTTGAAGAAAGAAAAAGAGGAGGGGAAGTGGTAGAAAATAGAAGATATAAAATACCTATAGTACTGAATGACTTCGGGAAGCTGTATCAATTTTTTATAAAACAACTCACATTATTGCCTCAGATTAATGAATAGCTGCATTGTATTAAATGAAACTTTACTAACTAGAAAACATGAAAACAAAAGTCAGTATAGGTAAACTGAATATTCCAGTAGTTCAGGAACTAGAAAAAAACTGCCTTAAAATATCTGGTACTTGTCCTAAGAAGATACACCTTACAGCATACCAGTTTACACAACAGAGTATTACAAGAAAAACATTTCAACTAAGATTCCAAAACATTAAACACTAACTTCTCCCAAATTCCAAAATGAAGTTCAAGATCACCTGCGCAGGATGCGAAAAAAAAGGCAGTTAACTCTTGTGGTCTTGGTTCTTAACTCTTTCATCTCAGAGGATGAAATTGAGGAGACAAAAATTTGGGGAATTTAGAGTCAGTTTACTGTGAATCTTGAAACCCACTCACCACAAACACACACAGAAAGCTGGTAGAGACCAGGAGATTTTCCTTTAAAAGGAGTGCAGAATTCTGACTATTTTATGGAACTGAACACATTAACATAATAAAAGTACATTATGAATTGAAACTGGTTAGAGGATTAAGGTCACCAAAGGGTATTTTATTATCTGAGAACATCTAGAAAAATCTCCTGATTGTATCCATCAAGGTAGGCAAGAAAGCCATTCCTATAGAGAATGGCTATAGAGAAGAAAATATAATTTCTAATTATACCCAATGAGTCCACTTATACAATGTACCAGTTATACTGTATCTCAAGGACCACAATTTGCTTTATGAGTAACTTGCGAAAGTCTCCATATGTTCAATTCTCCTTCATGACCATTTTCTAGCAAAACTAAATCTAATTTAGACATTTAAACAGGAGTGCCTTGTCTTCAATTCTATTATTGTTGAGCAATGTTTGTTATTTAATATATGAATATCTCTGTGGGTTTCTATGGTAACAAAGAAGTGTTTTGGCAATGATTAGAGTGGCTCAGATGATTGAAAGGGTGATAAGAACTATTATTATTTTTTAAAATTTCCAGGCCCCCTGCCAATATTGCAGGAAGCCATCCCTCTCCAAGCTTATAATTTTACATAACTGCAAACTTTTAAAAAGGAAGAGCTCCCTCAGTGGGGAAGACTACTTTATAACAGACACTTCTGGAGCGTTTTCTAATATGTTGATAAAGAATTAATGTTAAGGGGGTTTGTTCCTTTTTAAGCTCAGATTGAAAACTGATTAATAAAAAGTATAATAACCAATTCTTATCAAGTACTTACAATGTGCAGAGCTCTGATCTCAATTCCTTATGGGGATTATCTCATTGAACGCTCACAACCACCACACACAAGGGGTCTTCAAAAAGTTCATGGAAAATGTGTATTATAAAAAAACTATGGGTGAATTGCAAAAAAAATTTTGCACCAAAATAAACTTGCACTAACTTTTAACATATCTCAACAGGGTCTAGTTTTAGGCACCAAGAAGGATAAAACCTCAATTTAAAAAGAGCTCCTATCAGAGCAACACAAACTCTACTAGAATTGAAGTAAGAACAAAAATCAATTTGATGGTGAAGCTTGTGTGGAAGAATGATGAAATCATCATCCTTTATGAAAAGTTTTTGGGGACGATGCCCCAAAGAAATGAGCAGTCCACAAATGGATAATTCATTATAAGAAGAGATGAGATAATGTTGAAGACGAATCCTGCACTAGCAGATGTCCGCATCAATTTTCTAAGAAAAATATAATGTTGCTTCTGCCCTAATTGAAGAGGATTAATGATTAACAGTAGAAAAAAATAGCCTTCACAATTAACATCTCAATTGGCTCAGCTTTCACAATTCTGACTGAAAAATTACAGTTGAGCAAACTCCGCTCAATGGGGGCCAAAACTGTTGCACCTAGATCAGCCACAGACAACAACAAAGGTTTCCATCGAAATTTGAACCAAGTGGGATCAAGATCTTGAAGCATTTCTTCAAAGAATTGTACCAGGAGATGAAACATGGCTTTACCAGTACAATCCTAAAGACAATAATCAAAGCCATGGCTACCAAGAGGTGAAAGTGGCCTGGACAAGAGCAAAGGTTCTGGCAACAGTTTTTAGGGATGCTCAAGGCAGTTTGCTTGTTGACTTTCTGGAGAGCCAAAGAACAATAACATATGTTTATCATCAGAGTGTTTTGAGAAAGTTAGCTAAAGCTTTAGCAGAAAAACTCCTGGGAAAGCTTCACCAGAGAGTCCTCTCCACCAAGACAACGCTCCTGCTCATTCCTCTCATCAAACAAGGGCAATTTTGCAATAGTTTTGATAAGAAATCATTAGGTATCCATTTACAGTCCTGATTTGTCTCCTTCTAACTTCTGTTTCCTAATCTTAAAAATCTTTAAAGGGTACCCATGTTTTTTTTAAATATAAAAAGACTGCATTAGGATGGTTAATTTCTCGGGACTCTCAGTTCTTTAGGGATGGGCTAAATGGCTGATATAATCACTTACAACAGTGTCTTGAACTTGATAGAGATTATGTTGAGAAATAAAGTTTACATTTTTAATTTTTATCTTTTAATTATATTTTCCCACAAACTTTTTGAAACCCCCTTATAGAGTAGGTACTATTGCCATCCTGGTTACTTAATTAGAAATCTAAAGTTTAATAAGTTATGTATATTTCTCAAGATCATTGAAAATTAAAATTTAACTTAATCTGACACTAGACCACTTGTTCTTAAAAATTTTGCTGTATTGTCTTCCTCACTTTTCCATGTTTCAAACATTGCCTGGTTGGAGCATCCAGAAATTCTAATGTGATAAATGTGTACTTGTTCTGTGAGTTTGTGCATGTACTGTGTGTGTTTTTGTGGTGAGTGTGTGTGTTTGTGGTGTGTGTGTGTATATGTTTGCATAAATTTTACATCATTCTATGCACCTAATTTAATCCTTACTGTCAAGACTCTGTGGGATCACTTTCTTCTTTATGAATTTACTACAAGCAAAAGCAGCCATTTTAAACTCCTGTCTCTCAAACATTAAAATTTTCACTATATCTTAAAGTATAATTATTACAGAGGTATCCCATATAGGATAATCACATCCCACTTTGCACTGTCTCAGAAAACTCTGGGACCTTTCTTGAGCTCCTTTCATTTCCTTCCATAGCTGCACAATTCTTGCCAATCTTTCTTCCAGCCTCTGAAGGTCAGTCAAGAATGGCTGCTGAATGGGTGTGATGTCTTTATGTAGGTACCCAAGACTAGGCTGGATTTGCTAGATCTGTTATTTGCTTCAAGGCTCTTCCTTTTCCTCTGAGACCAAAGTACATAGGTTGATGCAAGGGCACCTTCCCTTAGGCTAATCCAATAATCTAATCTACAACATGAGTCTTCCATTTCTTCCAGGTTTAAAACTATCCTGTGCAGCACATTTAAATGAATTAGAAAAATATCACTCTTCTTCTGGGGAGAAATCCCTGCATCAGGAAGTTGCCTGAAGAGGGGAGCACAGGTTATATTTCATTACCAGATGTATGTCCTTGTACAGTAAACACCTTGCACAAACATAGGCAGCAGCCCTGATTCCTTCTTAGAGTCCTAGGGACTAAAGCAGCTACAAAAAGTGAGAGCCTGATGTCTCAGATGTTTTACATTTTTTAACAACAGTATTTAATAGTAAGCACTTATAATTAGAAAAGCCCTAAGTAGAAAGTATGAAACCAGGCTGCTGGATAGACATACACGAAGCAAACAAACAAAAAATTGAATTTGCTTCCTTCTATTTCTTTTGCCCATTTCTAGGAAAGGCATCCCATTGGATTTCTTTCTCTAGCTTAATGTTTCTCAATTTTGGCTGAATATTGAAATCCCCAGAGAACATGGAAAACTCTTAATCCTCAGGCTTACCCTAGACAAGTTAGATCAGAAACTGTGAGGACAGGACTCATACATTTGTGTTCTTTGAGTGCTTCATGTAACTGCAACGAGCAAACTTGAGAATCGCTGCAGATTTGAACAAACCATTTAGCTGGCATAAGGGTAAAACTGTGCAGTTTTCTCCCTTCCTTCAGACCACACCTCATCATAATGTTTGTGTGACTCAAGTTATTTATAACATAAAATTTCCGTTTTATTATTTCAAAATTATTTATCTATTTATTTCTTTTTTTCACATCTGGATGGTACAGGGATCTGAATCCTTGACCTTCATGTTATCAGCCGCACACCACACTCTAACCAAGTGAGCTAACTGGCCAGCCCTCAAAATACTTAACTACAGAATTTGACTCAAGTTGATTGATTCTTTCTTCAATAAGATTATCAAACAGCTAAATCCACATTGTCTCTAACCAGTTAAATAATGCATTCTAGATATTACAATTTTTTTTCTAGAAAGTTCTTGCTGAGTAGCAGCAAATGAACATTACCTTGGTATAAGAGAGCATCTTTCCACAACATAAATTTTCCTGAAGAAATCATTAGGTTGAGAATAGCCATTTTTTAAACCTTTACCTGTAATAATTACTCCCCAAAAAGAGTTTTAGCATCAAATCAATAGTTCCTTTCAAGAAATAGCTATTTAATAATTCATAAATGATCCATCCATCTGTGGAAAATATAATGGCAAAAATAATAATGCCATTACTACACAGTACTATCATGGTGTATCAGCAAACCACAGTTAACAGAACAAATATTTTTTAGCTGTAGAGAGGTATGCTCTCCAAACACAAATTAATCTCCTTAATGGATTTTCCTTACTTTCATGAAAAATACATTATGGGCTCTTAAGTCACACTCAACACATTGTTAGGGTTTTATATGATGTGGGGTTGGCACGAAGATGATTTTTCTCTTGCACTGTGGGTGAAAAAACAATGAACTGGGTGGTTTGGAGCCAGACTATTTAATCACCAGGTAAAGACCGGTTACCCAGAGAAGCTGCATTATTCTTAAGCTCCTTCTTTCTGCGAGAACCCCTTAAATTTTGTTGAGAGAGAAAAAGAAAGTGCATCAAGGGGCTTAAAATTTGTGAACTTTTCAAAGTATCAGAAAAGATGTTCCAGTTGGCCTCTTTATTAATCACTCTGATTTTCCTAAAAGCTGATTAAAGGAAAATTGTCCTGACACAACTGCAGTCGCTTCCTTTCATGACCAGCTTCTTCTTGTCTAAGTGTGCAATGCCGCAACAGTAACTTGGAATGGAAACCAAAGCAGGCTGCGGCCAGAAAAGCATAGCTCACGTTAAGCATTGTAATTATTTCTAAGCATCATTTCCAATACATTTATTTCCAGACCTAGATCTTATACACAGACGGACATTAATTCAGAACTTGATGCCCACATTAACCAGGTCATATGCAGTAAGTAGCTAAATTTATACTGCCCCAGGTACATCAAGATAAGCAAAGGAACTTCCATTGCCGTGCTGTGTAGGGTGTTTAATCTGACATTAAGCCAGCCATAAGAGTTTGGTAATGATTTTTAGAGGGTGGATGTGTGGTGTTCATTAAATTATCCACAATTTTATGGTAGAAATTTTCTTGCCTTTTCTTCAGTTTTCTCAGTTTCATTTGTGTAAAACTGTTTAAAAACCACTGAGTTTTATTTTCTTTTAAGCAGAGGTCAACAATCACTCTTCAGATGGTTCAAATTAGTCAACATAGATCAGAGCTAAACCCATGCCCTAGAAGTGAGCATAACGTCTCCTTTGAGAAATCACCTGGCAGCAAACTACAAGGTGAAAGAATTGTTACAGCTGTGGAGAGAATTCCTCTTTGAAATGATGAGCCACACCGAGTTTGCAGTACAGGATCTTTCAGTAAATATTGCTACTGCCTAGCAGTCGTGTTCTCAGTTGCTGGGCTTAGGGCAGTGAAAACCATTCATAACCCTGTCAGGGATTTATTGGATCCCCAAATTTTGGGCAAAATGTTTTCAAATACATCACATGAAGAAATTACATGACCTAGATATTTAGGGTTATCAACCAATAACCTATATCATGACTATACTTTGTCATTAAACCCGGAAGAAGACTTAGGAGGGCATTTCAAAGTTTTATGAGCATTTGACTAAGTAAAGGAATTGCAGCAATCATATTCAAACTAAAAAGGTAATTTAAATTACAACAGAAAAGTACTTCCGTGACTATTGTGCCTTACAGTAATTGGTTTCAGTTACATAATGCTGGAACTATTTTTATTTATTTATTTTTTCAATTAACAGTCTGCAGCAACCCATGAATTTTCTGAGAGTTAACTCTAACCTCATGAAAAATCTAACATGTACTATGGCCTTAATTTCCCAAACCTCACAGTTTGTAACTTTTCTAGTATAGAAGCTCAACAACAATGCTTCTTATTACATTACATTTAGTTAATAAAATAAAGTATTTAATTTCACAAACACCAGCATGTTCCCTATTTCCCAAACACTTTCATTCTCAAATGAATATATGAAAACACAGAAAAATAAGCCTTTATTTTCACGCTTGCTCCACGCCAATCCATTGTTCACAGAAGAGCTGACATAAATTAGGTCATGTAAGTTTCTTGCTTAAATTTAAAGAAAGAAAAAAAAAAAAAGAACGAAAAAAGCTTCAAGGATTCCTCATCGTCTTAATAAAAATCCTATCGTTTGTATGAGACCTGGACAACCTGGAAGAACTCATGCCTGCCTCTCATCGGCCTCTGCTTGTGCCACTCTTCACTCAACCTCAGACCCTTGGCCACTGCAGGAGGCTGAATAATGATTCCCAAAGATGCCCACATCCTAAGCCAAGGAAACTCTGAGTATTACCTTATTGGTGACAGAAACATTACAGATGTAATTAAGGTAACTATCTTGAGACTTGAAATTAACCTGAACTATCTAATTAGGCTCAATGAGGGAGACAGGAGGATCAGAGTGAGAGAGAAAAGCTGTAAGATGGATGGAAGCAGAGATCAGAGAGGAGAGAAGGTGCTATGCTGCTGGCTTTGAAGATGGAACAAGGGACTGTGAGCCAAAGATTGCAGGTGGTCTCTAGAATCTGGAAAAGGTGAGGAAACGGATTCTTTTCTAGAGCCTCCAGAAGGATGGCAGGCCTGCTGACACCCTGATTTTAGCTCAGTGAAATTGTTTGTGGACTTCTGACCTCCAGAAATGTAAGATAATTAATTTGTGCTCTATTAAGCTCCTAAATTCATGGTAATTAGTAGCAATAGGAAAAGTAGACAGCCACGTTACCTCTTTCTTTTTCTAGCATACACAAACCTCCTCCCCAGTTTAGAGATTTGCAGTGTCTCTAGACTTTAACATGTATAAAAGAGAGTCTCTATGTCTTCTTCACCCTTGCCTCCTGGATGAACAAGGTACTGAATAAATATTTTTTGGGTTAATGAATGATTGGATTAGAACCTAGGAAGTTAAATGTATTTACTTGGGAAATGGTTTAGGAGTTTGATTTTTTTTTTTTTTCTTCATACTGGATTAATTGGAAAAGTATAAGCAAAAAACTAAGTACCCAAGTTATGTGATTCCTGGAAGCATTTTCAGCTTTTATTTCCCTTGCTCTTTTTCCATACAGAATGCCCTTTACTGAAGGCATATGGAAAGGAAGCAATGAAAGTAATGGGATTTGAATCACTCACCTTTCTTCAGAATTGCTAATTAAGTCACTGATCACTACAAGCACAAACAGCCCACCCACACTATAGCCATGATATCACCAACTGCTGAGCTCTCAGAGGATTTGAGTGGTCATTATACTACCAAATATACCTTTAATGAGGGAAAATATTACAAGAAGAAATTACTTCATGTTTTTTGGAAATCTGGCAAATTGATCCCAGTTGGTTTTATGACCAATTGACCAACTTCTGTCAAAAGTCTTCTCATATAGCTATTCTTACAATAATCAGATTGATTACATCTGCTCAAATAACTTCCTATTGTTCAATTAGTTCCAGCAGACCACACATTAGCCTATTTTATTAATTTCCTTTCAAAATTCTTTGTAGTAGTATTGCTGGCAGATACTATCAGAAGGTGATGAGTTTGAACTTGTCTTATTTTATAAACCATGTTTTAACATACCCAGATATGAGCACCATACAAAAATGAACGTGATGTTCTTTTCTATGCAATACACTAAGAAGAGCTAAGCTTTTGGATATTGCATATTTCTTATCTAATATCTTGACATATAATTTTTACTTGCTATTACTTTATGATTATGATGTTAAAGATACATTGGTATTTTAAAAATGTGAACTATACTTTCTTCAAAGAAACAATTTTAATATTTAAATGTATCTTCAAACAATATACTCATATGAATACAATGAAGCTACATTATTTTATTTGATGAATAATATCTATGCTAGGTTTAAAAGTGTAAGATTTTTTCTTTCACAGTGACATATGAAAAATATTTTCTCTTTTCAAAGAAATGTTTTTATATTAACTTGAACTTTTTACAAAACATATTGTTTGTTTCTGTCTAGCTTTAAAATCTTTTATATTTATTAAAGTGATACTATTTCTTATCAATGAACTAAAAGTTAAATGATATTTTTTCCATATTATTCATAGTAACTCTCATAAAATTTTTATAAAACTACAGAATCTCTTTTTACTTGATCTAGTCTTAGAAAGACAATATTTTTACAGAAATTTCTCTAAATTATAATATCATGTTTTATCCCTATAAACATTATACTCTAATCTTCTTAGATATATTTTACTAAGAGATCATGGGGACTTATATTGACTTCCTGATAAGGGAAAATTACTATAAAACAAAAAATAATTTAAAACAGCAAAAAAACCTCAAATCCAATAAAGAAAAATGGACAAGTTTTAGTTTTTTTTTTTTTTTTTGGATAGGTTAATGAAAGTCACAGAAACACAGAGCACTGTTTTACTGTTAAAGAAAAAAAAATATTCATCCCAAAAAATTGTAATGGAAAAACTTATGCTGAGCCCTGAAGACTAGCGATGGTTATTCCCTTGGACACAGAACACTTAATGGATTTTCAGTTCTGTTCTAAACTATTTTTTCATGCTCCTTCACTGCTGTGCGATATGTCAGATTTTCTTCAGCTTTCTTTTCCTTTTCCTTAGAAACTCTTGGCGTCTGTCAATTATTTAAAGGCAGAAAAGACTACATTTCCCTCCAAGAGGTCCAGTTTAGTTAAAGATATTAGAATTTAAAGCCTGAAAAGATTATACCAAATGTGTAAGTATGCATTTTAAAATTATCTAGTTTGCTACCAAGCTATGTAACTTCTGCAGACTCAAATTATATTTGTGCCTCAGAAATAAAATACTTCAGGTGATTAATTTGCCACTGATCTATGAGAAACAAAAGATCAGTTGACATCTGGATAAAATTGTGTCTTTTACCTTAAGAACTTTCTTTTTAAAAGAGTAGATAGAGAACAATTAATCAGAATATTTTGAAGTCATTTTTTTAGAGAAGTTTTGTTCTGAGCCTTTAATGTTGATGACTTAATGTTTCTGACTTTTTAAATAACAAAATATATTAGGTAATTTAAATTCTATTTTATAGAAACCACAGTACCTGCTATCAGATTTTCTGGTGCATTGCTGATTGTTCTGCCTTTCAGTGACAGTCACTGGGGAAATTTACAACTCAGCAAACTAAAATTCTGTAATTTTGATTATGTTATTGATTAGAAAACTGAGCGATATGAGAGTTAGAAGAAAACTCAAAAGTCTACAAGGGACCATAAGTCACTTGGTTTGTCTGAATTAATTGTTAACTTCAGACAACCAGTTTGTTTTGTTCCAACCTGAGTTTACTTACTAAATTTACAAATAGTTTCGAACATTATTACTGCATATACAACATAGACAGCTAATTACCCTCTGTTGAATATTTTAATATGTTTCTCTATAATGCAATTTTTAATGATAGAGAATAAATTAAACTTATATTGCAGGAAGAAGGAGAATCTACAAACTAGTGTTTCTTAATTGTTGACAAAGGAAAAGAAATAACTACCATGGATTCTGTGGGAATATTAATAATTCAATCAACAGATGGCTAAGTGTACCACTGAAAAATATAGACAAATTAATCCTCACTTGCTCTCATCTAATGGGAGATAAAAGTAGAATTATGACCTTCTTTCTTAATATATTTATATTACTTATATGCTAAGATATTTCAGTGAAATAATCTGATGCAAGTAATAAAAGAGTGTAAATGGTTATTCTGCAATTTCTACACCACATAATATCCCCATTTAATTTAGTTCTAAGAACATCTTAAATTATTAACCTTGAAGTTCAGAACTACTCAGATCTTTGTTTCATTAGCTTATCTATATCAGCCAGCTTTCAGTAGACTATGCTACAGTTACAAATCACCCAACATCTCAATGGTTTACAGCAAGGAAGGTTTATTTCTCACATTAATCTCTCACATTCACGTCCATTGCAGCTCTGTTCCATATCCTCATCATTCCAACAACCAGGTGGAAGCAGAAGCCTCTCCCTGGTGTCATATGATCTTATGGCAGGAAGAAAGGAATGACCGTGGATCTAGAGGATGCTTTTACAACATTTGCTCAGAAGTGTCACGCTTTACCTCTGTTTACATTTAATTGAGAAATTTACATGGCCAAACCTCCTGTCAATGGGATGAAAAATAACATTTTCCTACAGATAGTGTCTGCAATAAAGTGTAGCCAAAAATTTGATAATAATACAATTTCATAAATCTTTTTAAAAAATCAATTTGTAAAAGTTTTCCCCACTCCTGAAACTAAGTTCTTAAGATGTCCAGAAAGATTTTGAGTAAACATGACAGAAAAATGAGGAAATATTGCAACTGATTTTAAAAAAAAATACTGGCATGTACGAGTATTTTTATGTCTCCTAGACTGGCTAAAAGTCATAATAACCTTATATTATCACTGAAATATCTTCCGTAAAGTCTAGTGTAAGAACAGATATTTCTAATAGACTATTATTCTACTTGAAGTTTGTCCTAAGACGTATGTGTCCACATTAGTGTACTGAGAATCAGTTTGCTTCCTACTCTGTTTTTTTTTTTTTTTTTTTTACTCAGTAACCTGGATAAATGCATGGATAAATTACATAAAAATATTTATGTATCATGTGTAAATGAGATGAAAGGTTTACTGCAAATGAGGAGGCAGTAATAAGAAATCTTTGTATAAAACGAATATTTTAATTCTAGGAGTGGGATTCTTTAGAATTATTGGAACAGCTTACTGTTTACTAAATATCAAAGCAATATCAGAGCAGAAAGATATTGCTCCAACTATGAAGTCATCCACAAAGCTTATAAATTTATCACTCAAAGCAATCAAGACTAGGGAAAAAGCTAGAGGATGCTAACAAAGCTCCAACTCCAAGAAATAGGGTTGGCAACTGTCTGTTGTTAAAGTGGGGATATGGCTCCGGGACCTCACTCCCCATGCCTGCGAGAAATGTTTTCTGAAACGTTAAACTTAGAGTAAAATTTATGTGTGCTTAAACTGACCTCATATTATATACAATAAAAGTACTTAAATACCCCAACAAATCTTTGTCTCCATATTATATCCTATCTCTATCTGCTTTATTTCCTGTCTAAGGATATCAGTCCCTAATTATCTATATTACTTAGTCAAAAACACACAGAAAAAAATACAGTAATTACCCTTCAAAATATCTTCTCCCTCTTGTACTTAGAAACCACATATTATGTAACTTGAAAGTAAAATTCACTAAGAAATATATATTTCCTATGTTAGCTTCTTGTCTTTACACACACACAAACACAATCCAAAAATAGGAAAATATAATTTATTACTTTGAAGTCAATTCTAATGTATTTGATGTATGAAGTTATTCTCTTTTCAACTGAAAATGATTTATTTTGTCTGTAGAAAGATTTAGAAGAAAGAATCCACACATGCAAGAATGGAGTGCTGAAAAGAAGGCACATGCGAGGCAATCTTTCTGCATTTTGCTTTACCATCTACATATGTGATTTCATATATTCTATTTAATTAAGTTTCTCAGCCATTGAGAGGATTGAAGACACAGTCACTCAGAAAACAAGAAGAACTTACTGTACAGGCAAAGCAGTTTTTCAAGGAAGATGTGAATGAGACAAATCTTTAAGCTGAGGGTTTGCTACACAACCCCAGCCCCCAAGAGGTTGTGTGAGGTGCAAAAAGGGTTCAGTACGCAGTGTCAAAGGAGCACACTTCCAGCCTCCCTGATCCACACACAAAATTCACACACGCAAAAGAGAAGCTTCAGCAGGAGACATTCTGGTATTTTTTGTTAATGTGTTTTATATACTGTACTTGATTCAAATATCATTTGAACCAAGTGTTCTTTTTTTCCCCCCATCGGTGGGCTTTTTAGATGTAATTCTAATTATTATGAAATGTCAATTGACTAAACTATGCTCAGGAGGAAATTAGAACAAAATCAACAAAATAATTACACACGTAGTCAAACAAAGGAAAGAAAAACAGGAATTCCAGTTGATCAATATCATTTTAAGATTCATAGAAGATAAAATGCTGCTTGGTATTTAGAAACCCCAGCTTCCACTTCTGTTAGTATAAGATGGCTTTTTAAATGATCAGATATTGGGCACAAAGAAACTCAAAATTTTATAACAATACAGTTCCCTAAATAAGTTGTGCTTTATGATAAATGAACCTCTTTTTAAGTATCCTATTATTCGCAATTAAAAATTGATAAGCAATTATATATATATATATATATATGGTTCCTTTTCACAAGAGCAATGATTCTCCCAGAGACCATATAAAGATTTATAAACCTGACACTTGAGAAGGATACTAAATTGGCTGCTTTAGAAATCATTGTGTTAACAAACCTGCCTTGCCATTTCTGCCTGGAGTGCAACTTCTCTGGCTGCAGACTGTAAGAGAAAACAATCTCACCTCAAAATCAGAGAAACCTTAGCCTTAGAAAGTTAAAACAATGCACAATGGCTTTCTGAAAGAGATACACTTTCTATAAGAAATATTTAAAAATTTGAACTCATTACCTCAGGTCCAATAAAGAATGCTGACTTAGTGATATGTCTCAGGAGAACTCATATTGTATTCTAGATAAAAATCCCTGAGCTTGTTTACTTAGAGCGTCATATATGAACTGATTTGGAATCTCATATAGTATCAGAAAAGTCTTTCAAATTCATTTGCCTCATCTCTGGAATAAAAATCTTATGCTTGCATACAAAGACTATTAAGGGATTAGTTTGTTATCTTTTTACCCATTTTACTAGAGGCCAGATCAGATTCTAATAGTCTGACAACAGAAACACTGGCCTTAGGATTAAAATCAGAATATGTGTTCACTTAATGTTTTGAAAAACATGGCCAGCTTCATCCTTCTCATTGCTAATGGAGTTGGTTTCGTGGGAGGGGCTTTATGTTCTAAGAACTTTGTAAAAACTAATCTATGTAATCTTCACACTACCCCATAAGGTAGTTATTATTATCACCCTTGTTATGTCCATAGAGGAACAGTAAAGAGGAATTAATAGTAGAAGCACATTGGTTCAGGATCCACATCTTAAGTAAAGAGAAACAAGGAATAAGAGCCAGATGTATAAGCCATGCTGTAGGAAAACACAGCAAAGATACGCCATGTTAAGAACTGTAGGCAAAGTTAGAGAACCAGTAACCAAGAGAGAATCTTGACAGCTAGAAAGTTATTGGTGTACTTAGTAGTAAAGTTGACTTTGAACTTAGACTTGTGTTGAAATTCCAGTTTTATTCTTTATCAATTACATGACTTTGAACAAGACCCTAAATCCCAATTTTATCATATGCAAGTCAGAGAATAAAATTATTACTTCTTATGATTATTGTGAGATTTAAATAAAATAAAATCAATTAATTAAATTAGAGAGAATAATGTCCATAATGGGCTTAGCATGTTTTGATTATCTTCTCTACACATTGCTTTTTGTTTTTATCTTTTTGATGTCTGCTATGGATTGAATGTCTCCCCAAAACTAATGGAAGCTTAAATTGTGTCACCCATATTTTCAGGTATTCGAAATTTGGCACTCAATGTAACTGTTAAGGATGGGAAATCCTATTACAGTAATTGAAAACTGGGGCCCGGAACAGGTGATTAGAGTGTTGGACCATGCCATAATGAATGGTTTAATAATGTTGGGCAGGAAATGGTTCTGAGGTCTTTAAAAGAAAAGCACATGAGAAGTTCTCTGTCTCTCTCCACCATTTTCTGCTGTATGATACCATGCATCACAGAAGTCACCATCAAAGAAAGCTTCCACCAGATGTATTCCCTGGGCTTTGGACTTCCCAGCCTCAAAAACTGTAAGCAATAAATTTTGTTTTCTTACAAATCACCCAGTTCCAGGTATTTTGTTATAAGCAACAGAAATGGACTAATACAATGTCATATTTTCTTTATAGCTTCTTTAGTATTGCTTCCTAATTTCCAATAACATGCACCCTTGCCAGATGAGTATTCCAATGCCATTATTGTTAGTATGATGATCCCTGGCTCAGTGTTTGCAATTTAATGTCAAAATGTTACCCTGGCATTCCACTCTCTCCACATTTTATCATGATATAGCAGAAAGAATACTGCATATAGAGTTAGTAGATCTGTTTAAAGAGAAGCATTAATATTTCAGCCTACATTTTCTTTTCTATAAAATGGGATACTCATGCTTGACTGATCAATCTCACAGATGTGATATAATGTTCAAATTAGGTAACTCATTTGAAAACTCTTTGAAACCTGGAAAGAGATATACAAGTACTAGGTAGTAGTGGAAAAAGAGTAAGCTGCAAAAACTAGTACAAACCCAGATCAAATCCTGGCTCTGGCCCTTACCAGTTTTATGGTGATTTGAAGTCACTTACCCTCTTTGATCCTCAGTATGTATAACTAAAATTGGGCAGAATAATATCTACTTTTAAAGAACTAAATCTTATTGCCCAATATTGTTACTTTGGTTTTTGACCAAAGTGTATCATATTTATAAATCAGGCTCCCCCTCGGACTTGGCTATTGTTTTATTCTATTCTCATGTGCTCCACCATGCTCAGCACAAACCAGCATACAGTAAAAACAAAACAAACAAAAATATTGGTAGAATAATGATCACTATTCTCCAGACTTCAAGTCAGCACCTACCCTGATCCTAATAAGTTCCTATTCTAAAGGAAATAAATTCATTGGAGTCAGAATAAAAATGACAGGGAGATTCTCTTGTAGTCCATGATGATTTAATTATGTAGCACAATTATAGGGAATGAAAATGTGTCTATCATGGCACAATATAATTGCATTAGATATGTGCAGAGAATGGATGACAGGGAGGCCTAGACAGCTGTCATAAGAGGAAATGAAATGCTCTGGCTGTCAGCAGTGAGGGCAAGTACCAAACACTAGCTTAGCGGTGGACTGCAGAGAAATAAAAAGAGCTGCCAAGACAGCCTGGTTTGAAGCAGGAAGGCATTTGTTTGCCACTTTAAACCAAAGAATCTATAACGATGTTGAATGCAAAAGGCAGGGTCACAAAGGATGATGATAATGACAGTGATATGACAGGCTCAAAGAGTAATGGCTTAAAATTGCCTATCAAAGAAACAGCTTAATGTAAATTGTGTGAGAAATTTATTTGCTTATTTTTTAGTTACCAAGTTGGCGTATCTATTGCAATTACTAAGAGGAGATTTACTTCAACTACTGAAATAAAACTAAATTACAAAAGCAAATTGACAATTAAATATAATTACATAGATGTATTTTAATTTCATGCACCTTAGAAATTTTGTAGTAGGAACCAAGTGTTGAATAATGATTTCTTATTTAGGTGGACAGTTTGATAGTGCTATAGCTAACTCAAATTAGATGCTTCATGAATATTCAGTGATTGTGTGAAAGATATCTGCAATAAGGGTTACTAGTGCTCATTCTTCAAAACAGGTATCCATAAGTAACCTCAAATCCTGCTTGTCACATTTTTTTGTGAGCATAATGCCACAAGTCTTTGTTACCAAACCTTATGTGTATCTGCTAAAATTTTAAAAAATAATGTGATTTTTGAGCAACTAAAGATATAGTGGAGATTAAGTGGTCTGTTTTGTGAACAGCATGCAAGATCATTTAGAATAAGACTGCAGATATTTATCACGTTTCAATGCTGCACTGCTCATTCCTCATTTTGAGCAGCTCTCATCTACTCACCTTGTTGCAGACCCCTTGGTCCTTTGCAGTTCCTGGCACACAATGACCCTTTCCCCTGCAATGGTTTGGCTCGTCCTCCCTCCGTGTGAGGTGCTCTTTCCCACACTTCACCTGGCAGACTCCTGCTCTCCTAAATCTCATCTTCAGTACTCGCTGTGCAGAGGAGTCTTCCAGCCATCCTTACCAGGAACCTCCTCCTTTTCCTTCCCTCACGCTGAATCTCAGAATCACATCCCATCCTTTTAGAACTAAGAGAACACTTAGTGTACTAACTACAAATTCATTCTCTTTAAATCTTTTCTGTAAAAACATTAGAATATTTTCTTAAGTCTTAATATTATCAAATAGTCAAAATACTTAATAAGCTTCAATTTTAAAACTGTCATGATTTGTTTTATTTATATGTGTGTGAATATACATCGCTATGTGATATAGAAGAGTTGCGGTCCTAAGAGATCAATCTAAACTGTTAGATTTACTGCTATCATTTCCTTCCTTTATCAATTAACCTTGTCTGTGTACTGATATTTTTTAAACAATTTTAATATTAGGGGAAATATTGAGGTCAACTTACCTTAGTGGAATTTGAATTTTTTTTTTTTTTGTATGTGTCTTTGAAATTGTCCTCAAAATCTCCATTATCCCAGAAGTTGAGAGACTTTACTAGGCCACCTTATGAGAGCCAAAATTTTGAACTCTTCCAAAAATTTTTCAGTATTTGATACTATAGGCAATTTTTTTTTTTTTTTTTTTTTTTTACTTCAGGCTACCCTTGGTACCTCATTTGCTCGTCTGTGCATTGTCTTTCTTATACAGTCATTAACAAAACGAAGTGTTTTACTTTGTTATTGGCATTGTCTACTTATTAAATAAAATATAACTAAGATTGGTAGAGCCATATATTAAAACTAAGTTCTCTGATTAATACTATCAAAAAATGTTACAATGAGTTATTCCAAAATGCATTCTTTTCAGAATTCAGTATATAAATATATATTTGATTTGGTTTGTTATATTACTGATGATAATATGTATATTATAATAATATTTGATTCTATTTTTCAATATCTCATGATTATGGAGTCTATAGAAATATTTTTGCCAATTGCAATACCTTTGAGGAGATGTGTAATTTGCTTAAATGAAAGGCTTAAAATGTAATATGAAATTATGGTGAATACTCCAGAGGAAATTTACAGCAAAACTGGGACACATAGAGGTATTTTATTCAGTTTCGGCAGGATAATCAGAAAAATACGTGGTTGGAAAAACAAAAATGTCAGAAAAAACATGAGTCATTTGGTTACTTTTTTTTCCTTCACAGTTTTGAATGTCTTGTTTCCACAGAATATAGCCACAAATGGGTCCTATAACAATTTAAATGAGGCCTAGAGAAATTAAAATGGAAAATTAACAACATTGGAATTGGAAGGCAAAGGGAACTTTGAGATAGCTTGATAACTGTCAGAAGTAATTATTCAGTTATTTTACCCAAAGTAAGCTTCAGTATTATTTGCTGCAATCTCAGCAAAACATGATCAATCTGGATAACTTCATATACTTTTTACTGGGGATGACAGTAAATTTGTGAAAAAGTATAATCCAGAAACTAAATTAATCAACTTCAAAATAAGTATTATATGATATGACAAAGCTGATAGCAGTTAGTTCACAGCAGTAACTTTCAAATAGCATGAATTTTAACTAAGTCTTACATAACTTGATGTTGCAGGAACTGCTGAAAATATTATATAAGTAAATTGCCTGAAATGTTCTTTAAAGATCACTACACCTATTATTTTGTTACTTTTGAAAATGCAGTAGATTACCAAAGCTCAGGAAGCAATTGATTATACTGATCGTCTAGGTGATTGCATGTGTAGCACACATTAGTATGAACAGGAGGGTATTTCAAAAGTTAATGGGAAAAGCAGTATTACCTTTCAATGCTATTTTTCCACAAACTTTTTAAAGTACCCTCGTACATTGAAAATATTTAAATAATTCTATGAAAACAGAGCTATGCAAATTTTGAAGTATTTTGGAAAAGGAAAAGTCCAGTGACCAAAAATTACAATCTTGAAGAAAAGAGTCATCTTTTATTCATCTAGGTCTCTATGGTGCTTAGCCCACAATGACTCTGGTGTTGAGCAAATTAAAAAATGGATGCATTACCAAGATTCACTTATAGGCTAATATACAAGATTTACTTATTTTCTAATTTGATGTCCCACAAATATCTATTTAAAGTGGCCATTAAATGCAGAATGGCAAGTAATTGTACTTTAATTTGAATAGAAAGCTGCCTATGAATTAAAGATAATTGCCTTTGCAGTCTTAAAATCTGTTGAGCATTTCTTGGACTCATTCTCTTCTTGATCTGAAGTTGCATAAATTAAGACAATTTCAGATGAAAATATACTTTTTGTCTATCTTATAATACAGACAGCCCAAACCATCCTGTCTTGGAACACTGTCCAATACTCACTGTCTATAAAGCTTAACAGAAAAAAAAAATTCTAGTTTAGATTCATTCCCCAGATCCATGTATCAGTCTGTGCAGCATGTGCTCCTGTAAGCTTTTCACCTGGATCAGATGAAACATTTTTAAGACATGAATGGTTTCCTGTTCAATAGTAGACAATTGTCAACTCAAGTGTTTGGTGACAGTTCTGCCAAAGCAAAAGAGGGCAGTTCTCTTATTATTTTCTATTTATCCAAAGCCATTTCCCAAATTTGTCTTTCCCATAATGAGTACTTTTCATCCTCTGACTTTCTGACTAGCATTACCCAAGATTAAGCACATAATATCTTTCTCTTTCCTCAGACTCATAGTTGTAAAAGAATGAGCATATTTTGGGAGCAGATTATGCTGTCTTAACCATACTGTTTTTCTAAAGAGACATTTCTCTGGAATGTTTTACTTTTCAACTTCTAAGTCAAGTACCAACAACTCTGTGTTCAGCGGTATTCTGTGCAAATAGAGTAAGGGAAGGATGACTTGAGTGAGCAGACTGTTCTGGCAAAGTGGAATCTTATTTTGATCAACATCTGTACCACATGCAATATGGTTTCAATTTGAAATGGGGAACTCAGTGACATTGCTAAAGGATTTTGTACAATGTTGGTTATCTTATTGGGGCTAGAATAGTATGTACATTAAGATCCAACTTTCTGCCTGAATACCATGGTGACTGCACTTTGTATGTTGCACTTTGAGTTGGGAGTTTGAAAAACTGATTCATAAACAAATAAAGTTGGAAGTACCCAAATGGGTCACTGCATTTAGGCAGTGTGTTTCTAAATATTCTGTGGGTCTTTGCATTTCTTCAGATATGGAGACTATCTCACAAATATGTCTTAGTATGTCTACTTTGAATATATAACACATTATATAGGCATTTGATGAATCTGTCACTCATTCAACATATTCCTTTAATAGTGTAAACTGTCTTTAGGTTATCTCATTGATATAAATTACACATTTTCAGAATTGTCTACGTGCATCATAGCACAGTTATGGGTCTGACATATGCACATTATACATATGCATAAAAAGACTTCCCAAGAGTTTTCATGATTAATGCCAAAAATATGTCTTTATATCTTAATTCTGCTTCAGCACACATCATGTGGATTCTTACTGAAATTCCAGCATACTTTGAAAAAAGCTTACTAGTAATGCAAAGATCGAGGTAACTACATATTATAAACAAATAAACAAACAGATACTCATTAAAAACTATTTGGGAAACCCTTAGTAGCCTTGAAATCAGACAGATTTTCCATTGTCCCTCAGAGATATCTTATTTGCCATCACTCCCTCCCACCAATATAAATTTTTCTCAGTTTGACAATTTTTCCCTACAAACAATCCACTTAAAAAAAAAATACAGGTCAATTCTTTAAAATGAAAATTTCTACAACCTCTTCGTCAGTAGATATCTCACACTTTGGGCATATAAATGCCTCAGCAATAAGGAAATAGCACCCCTTGCTATCATATATCATTTTCTTCCAGGTTTGGGTTGTTCATAAAGGATAGCATAGATGAATCTGTTAGCACAGACATTCCCATCAATTATCAATGTCTTGTTTTTTGTCATCTGTGCACTGATCTCAGACATCTGTGCAAAGTGAGTTCATGGCCACATTTTCAGGATTTACTTTGCATTTGCATATTTGTTTTCCAACAATAATTCTGTTTCAGGACCTTTTTTTTTTTTAACAGATAAAATAGATATGTCTACTTATCTAATCCTTAATGTAAATTAAAATGGATTTATAACAAACGCCAATGCATAGATTACAAATTCTCATCACTAGATATTTGGCTAAGGAATCAGAGAGAAGGACATACAAATTTAAAAAGACCAAATCAAATTGACAACCGATAATCAGCGAATTTTAGCAGTGTCTATTCTAACAAATTACCACTCACCATTTAGGCTAGTATAGAACAAAAATGTCATCCTATTCTATTACATAAGAAGAACAGGTCCTAGTTATTTGAGAGCTGGTATGACTCTTACCCCAGCCTCCGAGGCCATTCCACGGTCTTCTCCCCTCCCTGCCCCCTGAAAACTAAAGAGCAGCAGTGACATACTGAAATTTGCCCCTGTACATCCAACGCTGTAAAAGTGCACCTTATGTCCACTGAAACATCCAAAGCGAGAAGAGCACTCCTGAGATCAAGTGGGAAATTTGGCTTTAACAGTTTCTTGTGCCATTTTACCAACAACGGTGGAAAGGCTGCAAGGGTAGCACCTCAGCGCAGACGCACAGGGAATCAGCGCATTGTTAGCCTGATTGTTCTACAGCAACCGGGAAATCCAAAGGGGACGCATGTCCACAAGGGGCTCCTGGGTTGTTTAATGATTCCATCCATAGGTTTTCATATACAGTGACTCAAATTTCATTTATTATTTTTTTAATGAATATTATTATTATTTTCTTACATTCTATGATGCTGCTGCGGAGCAGTTGGAAGGCTGGGGGTGGGGGGGCAGGGGAAGGAAAGGGGATGGAAGAGGGACGAAGGAGGACAGGTGGGATTGAGACCTGTGGCACCCCCTCATTCCCACAGGGGAGTCCAGGGGGCTTCCAGCTGTGGCTTGGTCATTGCCTGGCTGGGTGCAGATGTCAAGGGGGTGTGGCAAAAGCCCCCACTCCCCACCATCCCAGCTCAGGAACCGGGGCCCTTCTTGCTGCGGCTTGGTGGTCATAGCTGGGCTGGTTGCACGTGTTGGGGGAAGGGGGGCAAGCATGGCCAAGGCTCAGGGCCTGGTCTAAACGATCATTCATACTTTATATCCTCACATACTTTCATCCCTAAGCTTTTTGTGGTGCAGTCTTTGCTGATGTGTTGACAGCAATCTGGCCTCATTGACTCGCTATTCCTTTAACGTGAAATGTTCTCCTATCCCAAGCTTCCCCATGCCACTGCCTCTGCCTGCAACAGTGACACACGTGTGTCCATGGCTCACTCCCTTGCCTCATTCAACTCTCTGCTCAGCTGTCACCTCCCCAGAAAGGTCTTTCTGACCAACCCATCTAAAATAGCATACACACTGCTCCTTAACCAATTTTGATCAGCTTGATAGCACTTGCCTCTGGTAGATATACTGCATAATTATTATTGTATTTATTGTCTATCTCCTCTACTAGGATGTCATTTCCATCAAGGCAGGTGCTTTGTCTGTTCTTTCACTATTTCATTCCCATGATCTAAAAGAGTATCAGGCATGTAAAGCGCATTAATTATTGCTTGTGATTAAATCTAACCAAGGCCACTGAACTTCTTTGTATCTCAACGTACTTCTCTGTTAAAAGAGACAATTGTACCTCATAGTCTTTAGTCCAGACTATATTTGTTGGCAATGATTACCATAGATGTGCAAGTTACATTAAGATTGGACCATTGCTATTTATTTATGGGCACAAAATTTATTAAAACCTCATGACTTTTCCCTCATTAACAATAAATGAAAATATTAAATTCCAGTATCAAACTAACTTATAACACTTGGATTGAAAAACCTTTAAAAGTACTGCCTGGCTCAAGTGTAGTAACCATATAAATTATTAATGATGTGGTATTTCATTAAAGATACCTTTAAGGGTCATATACTAGTCGCAGATTGTAATATTTTACTTCACACTGAAAGGCCTAATAATGTGCTAAAATGTATTTCATCACTAGATTTATTTTTCTTAAGGGAAGGTAAACTCGAAATGTTAGTCCTTTAAAAATTGAATCTATGACAAACTAAAATGGGAAAAGAAAAATTGCATTGCTGAATTATTGATTTAAATTTTTTAAAAAATACTAACATTTCAAAGATTTGTTTTACCATAATGCTAAATTCAATAAAATTAAAATGCATTAACGTTACAATAGTGGTTTGTTCTTCAATAGAACGTCTAGAAGTAATAAAGTCACTTGGTGATATATTTTATTTTCCCTTATAATTTATAAAGGACACAACTTTCAAAAGTGTAAGCCAATTAAATTTCTCATCAACCGGGGTGTTGGTGAGCATTTTAACACACTTAATTGGGGGGTTGTGCTCCAGTCCCTTCTGGTGCTCCATTTTCCTAAAATGATTTTAATTTATCTTAACAAGCTATCACTAAAATTAGCTAGTTTACAAAATTCCAGAAACAACCATGAGAGCAACAGCAGTGTGCCCCTTTAGAGCTGAGTAAGCAGAGTCGTGTGTCGTGCTGCCACTCTAAGCTCACACATCTTGTGGCTGAGTGATCACAGCCTTCTTTTCCTGACTGGCAGCAACCCCACTAGGGTGTTTCAGGATTCACCTGAAAGAAAGTAATAGTCTCCACAGCAAAGATCCAGACGGAGCCCAAAAGAGTGACTGTATTCCAGGCAATCCAATAAACCTTTACGGGGCTGGATTAAAATTTTAAGGTTGTGATTTTATGCATGAGTACGCAGGTCACTACTAACCATTTATTTGTGGGAATGTTACCCTGTCAATTTGCCTATAATCCCCTTTGCACATAGTATATGCCATGTCACTTCAACACTTCAATGAGTTAAGTATTAATCACCATTTTAAGTGAGACCTTCATTTCGTACGTTTCTGATTTGTTTTGCTATAAATACTGTTCTTCTTTCAATGGAAAAGATTTCTAGAACCAAAAACTAGAAATTTTCCTATAAGAATACTATCTTGTTCCTAAACTGGGATCGATTAGTCAAGGGAATAGTAATTCTCCAGCTCACAAAGAATTCTTAGAGAATAATAATACAGAATCTTGGCTCAAGTTCTTTCCCCTTAACTCTTAGCTATAATCATGTTTATCATGTTACTTTTAGCTCTGTTATAAATTACAGAGTTTATATCCTTGAAGACATGGAGATACTTCAAAGTTCCTCAAGAAAAAAACTGTATTCAGTTTTCACTTACACAAAGAAATCAACACGTTCCTATATTTGAAGCATAAATTCATAATACTAAAATTCATAGGAAATACTAAAACTCGTTGGTTCATCACAGGTGACAAAAAAGAACAAATTAGATTCGCGTTTTACGCTCAGTCTCTAAACCACATTAAAGGAATATCATCCTTTAGAATAAACCCATATTTACTTCCTATTCAGAAACAAAAATAATAATCTCAACATTATTAAATGACAAAATAATTCTGGCGTATATCTCAATACATTAGTGTTAATTTAAGGATATTTTATTTACTAAAACATTTACATATTGTTAAAATCCCTATTCGATATGGTACACAGTCGGTATTAAAGGAGCGTATTCCCAACAAATATGGTTTGGAGCAGATATTTAATTACAAAAAGTTCTGAGATTGTGAGGTAATTTTTACAAGTCCTATTATTTAAGATGTAACTATTTATACACACAAATGGATCCTGCTGTGTATCATCCCCTTCTTCTGAGGTTCTCACTCTTGGTGACTACTTGAAAATAAAGGTTTGTCTTGTCTAAGATAGCATGCAAAATTTTTTTAGAGCTTATGCAACAGAATAATCAATAACTTAAAGAGTTATGCAGAGCAGAGCTTTCTCTGTCATTCTTTTTACCCTTGATTGGACTTGGAAAATTTTGGGCTGGGTCCTTGCAGAAAACCAGACCCAGACGTTTTTCCATAATTAGCTTTAATTCATTGCTGCTCGCCTTCAGTAAACATACTCTGCTGGGAACTTCCTAACATTTATTGCCAGGATGCTTAAACCAGGTTCATAACAAAGTTAGTCCCCTAAGACCAACCCAGTCTAGACTCATTATACTCTAGGGAAGTTCAAGAACTCTGACAGGTAGGAATGCACTAAAATGACCTTAAAGTATCTGTTCTGGAAATTATCCATATTCATGTTTTTTTAAAAGAAAATGATGCTTCTCATATATAGTTCAAATTGCCATATCCTATTGACAAGTAGAGAATATTCATAATTGGGCATACATAGAGTACAGAAAGATGCAAAATTAATATTACACTATGAACGCAAAGTATTTTAAATAAATATTTAATTCTATTGTTGGCATTTACAAGTAGAAAGCATACAGTATGTTACAAATATCAAAATGTGAAAAATATGAACGTTACATAAGTAACAAATGTAAAAAATGTATTTTCTTACCTTCCCTGAAAGTAAGAAAACTTTCAGCATAAGAAAATATCAGTATCAAAAACACAGCTTAGGTGTAAAAAAAAGTTTTTACACAGTATTAAAAAAATGATCTACAAAATGACAGAAAGTAAGAAGTGTTGAAATTGACTTTATATAAATTACAAAAACTGGGTACTTGGGGTAAATGTCAAAAGATTGAAAAAGCAGTCCAGTCATAGGCTTTCCGTAGGTCCATTCTTTAAAATGTTAAAAGCATAGAACATTTTTTCAATAAATAACTTTCAAAAGTGTTTCTCAGAAGTGCTGCTAAGAAAATCTTCCCTTTCCACACTAAGAACATGGCAATGTTCTGGGGACAACATGCAGTCATTTTGTTCCTAAGGGAAGTCTGATGGAAGTCAGGAGACCGTAATCATTTGCAAAAAGATTCAGGAAGTTTTAACACAATTTTGTAAGAAAGTTTTAAAGTGCTGAACAAAATGACTTAATTTTAGTACCCACTGTCATGTAAAACTTATTCAAATACTCAGACATTTCTGAGCAACATCGAATGTGGAATCTACAGTTCTGAAAAGTGTTAATAATTAGTCTTTCACTGAAGGATAAGAGGGTTCTTTTCTACACTTTACAAGGATTGGTTAAACCTCAAGGGTCTTTCAATGCAAAACATAATAATACGATGGAAACAATACACATGCTCCACTATGAAAGCACAAGTTCATTTCTGCAATGGTAACAGTATTAATGTTAAAAATCACAAATCAAACACTGGTAAATGAGAAAAAGTTTCCAAATGCTGCATGCCACACAACTACTTACAAAATACAATGCATGCAGAAAAATAAATTCAACCAAGTGTATTTAAATTAAAGAGTTGTCTGTTTCAGCAGCATTGTGGTTATTATTTTTAGTTTCCCTCGACCACCAAGTCCATACTGGCTTGTTTTTCAAATGTGACTCAAACTAGTCAGCAACCTTACAATGGTTTGAGTGTTTCTTGTTTTTATATTTTATAATGCCAGTACATCAACTTCACACATACTGTTCTGTTTCCCCATCTTTGGGGACTGACTTAGTTGTTCCTCCTTTGCCTTCTTCATTTGCTGCTGCTTTCTCTGGGAGAGATGCCAAATCTTTAAAAACATCTACATAATGGCCAAATCCAGGGCCCCAGTTCAAAAGGTTGTCCCAGTTGAAATTCCCTGCTTGCTGCCCAAGCTTCAGGGGCAGTGTGTTGTCAGCAACCCCTGGTGCTGCTGCCTGGGGGCCTGCAGGTCCTCCCTCAGCCCTGCGGCCATGGTACCTTCTAGGCTTCAGTCTGGCTCCATAATTATCTTCATCATCTGCATCAGATTCATTGACTTGAGATAATTTGGGCATCCTAGAAGTATATACCATTGGCTTTTCCCTGTCGTATTCCATTTCTGAGCAAGTGAAAGACTCATGGGAGTCACTATCAGAAGAAGATTCTGGAGCTGGAATGCCATCCGCTGGGTTCCTTGTTCTGGACAGTGGTCTTCTGCAATCCTCCTCTGAAGAAGACCTCCCATGGTCTGCACTGCAGATACTTGGGTTTCGAGGGCGAGGGGTGTTTAGCCTTTCTACCTCTTCAATTGACAGTCCAACAGGAGGAGAAGATTCCAGAGGAATCTGCCCAATAGGCTGCTTTAGGCGACTCCCTGGTCTAGATCCATGGGCTGCCATGGCCTGAGGACTCTTGCTTCTCCTTCCCAACCTTGTAGCATAGTTGAAAATGCCAGGTTGGCAAGTTTCCCCATGCATTTCCAAAGTATTCCCATCCCTTATGGGAAGATGCAATTCCCTTGCTGGGCTGTTCCTATAGAAAGTAGAGGACTTGGAGAAAGGGGCTGGACTGTGTCGGGACAGAGGGTTGGGAGTTGGGCAAGCTGAATGGCTTAGGGAGCCGCTTCGTAAACCTTGACCATATGAAGCCTGGTAAGTCAAGCTGCTTGCTCCTAAGGGCATGGGGGATTGCCTTGCAAATCCTAGGGGACTATGCCTCTGGATAGAAAATTTCGGTGTGTGGCTGCGGAACTGCTTGTAGTGTTGGATGATGTCTGCATCTGAAGGGGCGATGCTGCTGGCGTTGTCAATGTCATAGTGCTCTATCTCCTGCTCTGGTGAAGCCAGAGGGGCACTGGGGATGGTTTCTGAGTTGTGAGGGATATCGGTCTCATCATAGATAAGGTAGGGGTTTTCCCTTTCAATGATATCTGGTTTAGGGTTCCCTTCAGGCTGTTTCCTCACAGTCATGTCATCTCCATATGGGGGGATATTGTCTGGGTCATCAAAAGCAACATTCTCACTTCCCTTCTTCTTCTTCTCCTTTGGTTTCTTCTCTTTGGGATTTTTGGCCTTCTTCCCCCTGCACTGATTACACAGAATCAGGCTCAAGACCAGGAGGGCCAGGACGGTTGCACAGCTGCCCACAATGGCAGGCACGGCCCACAGAGGCAGAGAGATCTCTTCCGCGCCCTGACTCAGAACACAGACATGCCCCCCAGGGCTTCCGGCTTTGCACACCTTCCCCTGAGGACAGAGGACACCAAGACAGGCCACCACCGTCTCACAGATCCTCCCCGTGTATGACTCTGGGCAGCTACAGGTGAAGCCAGAGTGCAGGCCTGGCTCACAGCTGCCACCATTCTGGCATGGGTGGGAGGCACAGTCTCCGGGAGGCACACACTTGTAGGCATACCACTGATTAATGCACAGTAAATCGCCCCAGCAGGGGTTGCTGGCACAAATGTTTGGGCCACGACAACCAATCTTCACTGAGGGATCTGTTTTTGAGATGGAGGCCAAACTATGCTTCCCACTGAAAGGAAGACTTTCTCCACCATACAGCACAGAAGCAATGCAGCCATCAAAACCTGCAGGGGAAAGAAGCAGCAGTGAGGCACTTTAGAGAAAACCAGTGGCTTAAACACAACACTGCTCAGGTCTGGTTAAGACGAGCTTCATAGTCACCTCATGAAAGTATAGAAACCGCAGTCTCAGAGACATGATCTGGCTCAAAGGCAATAAATCTGTGCTTCTTATAACATAATTTAGCAAGATGTGTAAGATAACCATGACTTGTCCATGGTACAGATTGCTCATATCCCCCTCTTTCTAAAGATTTATGAATAACTTGGATCTTGGATGGGCTGAAGTTTTTTTCCTTTTCATTTATTTAATTATCTATTTATTTTATTTTTATAGTCCATATACTTAGAATTGCAATCATAAAAATAATATGTATTTAAAAACTTATAGAGAACAAAAAAAAAGGCCAAAAGCTTCAACCACTATATCATGCATTCTCAATGGAGATGCTATTTTTCTCAAGGAGTCAAAGATAGGTTCGTATGGAGCAAAAGAAAAGTGTTAGCTATTACAGTGGTTTGTGGGACTCCAAAGAGCAGAATAGAAGTATAACTGTGGCATTAACATTTTATGATGCAGGGATGGCAGGGATTAAAAATATATATCCAAATGTCTCCTTAGGGGGGTTATAACAAAAAAAAAAAAAGAAAGAAAAAAAAAGAAAGAAAAGAAAGAAAGAAACACTTTGGAAGACTTGAGTGCACTAATACTGCTAACTAATGCTCCTGTCTGGTGCTCAAGAATCCATTTTGATGTTCAAAAAGAGCATGATTTACATTGTCTTGTTTTCCCCACAACATCCAAGGCATCTGCATTTAAAAACAAGCTAAATATGTAGGAAGGACACATGACCTGGAATTTAACTTTTATGCCTTAATTCCATTACTCTCTCATGCATGTTTCAATTTTTCTCTAACTTGGTGCATCATTCCACCCTAGTGACATTTTCATCCCCAATACATTCTTTGTCCATGAGCTGGTGACATCTCCTACTTTTGCTTCTACACTCCTGCACTTTTCCTATTACTTAGTTTCCTTTTTTGACTCATTCTCCTCTAAACAACCATTAACTCTTGGAGTTACTTAAGGTAAGGCCCTAGGCTATCTTTTCACTCTACACTTTCATGTTAGGTATCACATCCATGCCCAGTACTTCAGTTATCCTTTTGACACTGACAACTCCTAAAGTCTAACCCTGAGTTCCAGCCCATCCATCTAAAGATCTTTCTCAAAGATGCTTCAAACCAAAATCTTGATATTTCCCAGAGACATATTCTTTTGCACTGTAGTTTCCTCTTCAGTGGTGCTATATTTCTCCAAATTGAAAAGTCAGAAACTTCCCTGAATTTTACCAAAATTACTGACAGATTGGCTGACTTTAATTCCTAAAATACGTCTTGCCTATACACTTCCTTCTCACTCCTCAGCCACCTCACCAGTAGGACTTCACACAATACCTTGCCCAAATCACTGCATTATCTTCCCGACTAATTTCTGCAAATCTGTCTGTGTCCTCCTCCAATTCATTCTCCACGTTGTAGCCTGAAATGTCTTTAATATTACTGCATATCTAATTTTGATGCTCCTGTGATTAAAGTTTTTAGTAACTTCCTATTATTCTGTGAACAAGACCAAAATTACAATATGGTCTACAGGCCCTGCTTCATTCTCCAACTTCATCTTTTGCCTGAAACATCAGCCACCAATGTGCTGTGTTTTGTAAATTTGACTTACTCCACTTCTTTTTTTAAAATTTCCATCAGTATAAATTAATCTTTCATACTCACCTGTCCTCATCTCATCGTTTAGATTTAGGTATACATGTCAATTTTGAGATGAGGATCTCATTCTTCCTCTTTTTTTCTTTCATAATCTCTTAGAATGCTACATTCTTCCTTCTTCATGTCATTTTTAAAGATTAAAACAACGTATTTACTTGTGTAAGCATTTGATTGATGTTTGTCTCCCCTAACAGACCATGTGCCCCACAAGGAGAAGGGCTATAAATGAATAAGTCAGTGAATGTATAAATAAATGTTTGGTGAACAAGAAAAGCATCAAATCACCATGGGCTACATTGTGATCTTGGCAGGACAGATGCAAGTAGCTAAAGGATGTATGTCATAGCTGATAATTTATTGCAAACTTTCTAAAGATAGTTATGACAGTCTTAGAATACTTATAACTGATATTATCAGAAATCTACTTTTAAAGAAATACATTTTATTATAATAAAATTGTATCATATATATGATTTATGCTAAATAAGAAGTAGATTTTAGCTGCTCTCACTACAAAAGTCAATTACTTTTGAGGAACAATTTTACCTTTCTTTTGTGACTCTACACGACAGACACATTTACCTGTTCGGGTATCTCGATGAGCTTGATTGGGTGGAATTCCTCCAAGAGAGATAGTAAGCACATCGAGGCCACCAAAGTCCTGTGTTGGGTGGATGATATCTCTATTATATATTCTGTCAATGGACAATACTGTGGCTGTTCCATTTTTTCCAATTAGGAAAGTATGCCAGTGGCCATCTGCAACATACACTTCAGGAACATTTCTTTCCACTTTCCCAGCGATTCCTGCATCTGATGTAAAATGTACTTTGCCATTCTTTATCTGTAAAACATAGTAGAAATAATGCACAATTAAAATATATGCTTAAATAAAAAATCATTACTGGAATTAAACCCAGAAATTTTGATCAATCGAAAGCAGATATAATAGCTGAGGAGTCTATACTTAGACATACTGTCTCTACAGTTTTAGGTAGCACACAGTTTCATGTTCAACAGTTTCAATAGTTTTCAAGATACTCTTACACTTAATTTTTCAAGATTCATAGAATTGTTTATTCGGAACACAATTGAGATAATAATGGAATGAATACTCGTTTTATCTTAAGATAAGTATATTACATCTTTTTGTTATTATTTGTATTTTAATAGCAGTGGTGAGTATATTATATTGGTCAGTTTAGTAAAAGGCCCATACTGATCAAAAAATGTTAAAATCACTTGTAAAAAGAAAAATGCTCAGCTAAAAACAAAGCATAGTTGAAAAAATAAAGACAAAAATAAGTTGTTTTACCTCTCATCTATTACACATTGGAATTTTAGAAAAAATGATGCCTATTATTTATATTATTTATTGAGATGAAAAACCATGATAAATAAGGGTGAATTTTGAATAATGAGGTGTCTGGACAAGTCTTTACTTCGGCTGTCTCTTATAATTTATCTAAGTGATATTTGGTTTCTTTTACTTCGCCTACTAGAACATTGGGTAACAGGATGCTTCTACTCCAGTTTCCAGCTACCAAGTTTCCAGTATTCTGAGTAGAACACTTTAAAAAATGAAATAATTTATGAGGCAGGATGAACATTTGGTTCAGGGAGCATATCCTATCACTCCTGCCAGACAGAGCTGGTGCCTTGGCAGGAGGACGAAGTGGCACTGTGCCTCAAATAATGGGAATGAGAGGATGGATCAGTTTATTTTGTCACTCAGATCAAATGCTGTTTCTACATGCAACAAACACATCTGGTAGAACTAAAAATCCATTCATTTGTACTTTGTGGAAAATATGCCTAACACATTTACATACATTACTCATATAGTAATACTCTATTTTTCTTTCCAGATGATAATATGTTTCAGTACCAAACTCAGATAGGAAAAAAAAAAATTCTAGTTAAATGACAACAATATTTCATCAAATGGGCAACATCTCATGACACACAGTAAAAACAGCAATTTCTTTTTGGTTATAGCCAGAGTCCTTCTTGAAAAGAAGCATTGGAAAGAGTCTCCTCCTAGCTCTGTGTTTCTCTCCTACTTGATCTCACCATATCATCCTTTCATTTGATGAATTTCTGATGAAAGAGCACTTGGAATATGTCACAGAGTGGAGTGAATAAGAATAGAAGTTCCCACTGTAACATTCTTAATACTTCCCTTCTCCCCAGTAGTACTCTACCTAACACATCCTTCCGACTTCCCAAACATCATGCTAAATTTTTGCTTGGTTTTATTTATTCATATTCATATGTTAATTTGTTCATTTATTTATTTGTTTTTGAATCTATAGAGCTTTAAATCTCTTAATCCAATTCTGTACCTTATATTGAGCCTCACGTAACAGAACTCCCAACAAACAAACAAACAAAAAACATGAAACAAAGCAATAGAACTGATTTGGAGTAGAAATAAAGTCCTAAAGTCCATTGCCTACTATTACAGAACTCTAAATATGAAGCTACATGATATGCCATGAATAAAAAGAGATTTGTGTTAAATATGTTCAACATTTGTTTTAAATATGTCAACAAAGTTATGCACAATTTTGCTTTCTTTTTCCTTTTCTCTCTCAAATTTTCTTTTCTTGATTTCTTCATCTGAACAGTCCCCATCTATTCTACGTAGTCTTTTCTCCCCTCACATTGCCTTTTCTACCCACTCCTGACGCTCTCTCATCCAACCATATGGAAATCCATTTACCCAGCACTCTTTCTCATTTTCTCAAAATATCTTCCTCTTCTGGCTGCCTTTGTGTGTGTGTGTGTGTGTGTGTGTGTGTGTGTGTGTGTGTGTGTGTGTGTGTGTGTGTGAGAGAGAGAGAGAGAGAGATTCAGAGCATGCAAAACAAAACAAACAGGGAAAGAAACAGTTAGCAAGCCAACAAAGAAAGAAGAAAACCAGTAGTCTTGCTCACTGATAAGCTAATGATAAGTACGAGTCCATTCTGACTCACTTCCTAGTCTGTATAAGCAAATCATATTCCTGTCATCCAAATAATATGCCTGCTTACAACAGCCACTCCCTTCTAGCCTACTAAGTTCTCCCTATTGCTTTTTTTCCTTATCTACTCACTTTATTGCCAAGCTACTTAATCTCTGAAAAGCTGTTTTTTTCAAAATTACATACCAAAAAATGTGCATTTGGTCTGCATTAGTCATTATTTTTATTAATTAGTACTTACATTCCCTTCAGAAAAAGAAAAAAAAAACCATCTCTTTCTAAGTGAATGCTAACCATGTAACAAAATCTGGAAAAGCTGCATGCTGCTGTCCTGTTGGAAATGCAAGAATTTATGGTGACAAAAATGGATCATGACATTCAGCTTCTTCCTTAAGGAAGAAAAAATTCTGTCTCTAATTTCTTCAACCGCATTGTATTTTGACTGAATTCCTTGGCTTAAAAAGATAACGTACAGAAATATTTTTATGTCATTTAAATGGCATGAGGACTTGGAAGCAGCTTAACAGATAATGCACAGACCTCAATGTTAAAGCCTCTCAATATGTATAAAAAATGTTTCTTGTAGACAATAAAGGTCTGCTTTTTTCTTTACTTCTTTACTTTCTTTGCTTCCCATACATTTTTCAGTGAAAATTATAAACATCAAATAATAACATTATACGATGATTTATGTGTTCTGTTTTGTGGTCACTTTATTAATTCTAGAACTGGGCCCTTCATTTCAATAATAAAGGTGAATTAAAAACCTGAAGATGTTCTCTTGTACCAGATTAGGTCAGAGTGTGTAAAATTCAGCACTGTTAACATTTTGAACCAGGCAACTCTTTGTGTGGGGTGTTGTGTAGGCTGTTTAGCAGTGCGCTTGAGCTCTATTGCTGGTAGCACCCTCCCATCCCCAATTGTGACAATTGGAAAATGTTCCCTGACGTTGCCAAATGTCCCCTAGGGGATAAAATCACCCTCCAGTTGGAAATGATTAAATTAGGGAGATTATAATTTGAGAATTTAAAGATTTTGGTTTTTGTACTACTTATGGGCATGCAACATAACAAGCAGAGTTGGCTTGAACAGAGAGAAATTTTCAGAATAAAAAGGTTGAAGTTTAAATGTGAACATCTCTAAACTTCAGCCTTTTTACTATATGTAAATTATATGTTTTGTATGTAAATAAAACCTCATAATTTTCTCTTTTTATTGCTTTTTCTTTATAAACAAACATTTTAGCAATGATCAAAATATTGATTTATAAGTGAAAATAATTCAGGAAATCTGAGCTTGTTTTCCTAAGAATTTACTAAAATTCATATACAAAATTATCAGTTGAATTACAATATATAAAATGATATTAATGAAAGCAGTCAACATAACTAAACTAAAACAGCTTACTAAGAGATGATGGCTTATTTGTAGGAAAGAAAACAGAATAATAGCTTTAGAAATTCAGAAAGCTAAGAAATGATGAAAAATGCATATCCAATGAAATTATTCACTGGCTTAGCATCTTATTTACAGATGAGAATAAATAAGTTATGTACAAGGGAACTTTGAAAAGTTAGTGGAAAGATTCATATTATCTTTTAATTCTATTTTTCCATAAACTTTATAAAGTACCCTTGTAAAAGTCCTATTATAAATTTATACTTATAATTTATAATTTTTAAAGATTATTTATTTAAAAGTTATTTGGAGAGGTTAGGTTGAATTTTATTTAAAATAAATTCTGAATATACTTAACTTCACAGAGTTTACCTAATGAATTGATATATACTCCAGAATAATTTAATAATAAAGTCAGATAATTTCAAAATGTTTTTCCTTATTCTAATCCTGCCAATTAACATATTCACATCAGTGTTTGAAATAATTATTGGAGGAAAATATTTTCAAAACACATTATCTTTTTGTTTTACTTTGTTTAGAAGTAGAACAAAAAGCAATACAAATTTTTATTCGAAAACTAGTTTGCAACAAATTCTTTCTGAGCTGGCCTACCTGGCAGTGGTCTCTACTCTAAACCAAGACAAAAGTGTTTAGAAACCAAACCATTAAGATCTTTGTTATTCTGGCCAATGCCTGGCAAATAGTTAAGATAGATGATATTGGAATAGTGCCCAGCATTAGTCGGAACTCTAATGGGCTGTAAAGAAAAGGACAGAAATAATGGGAGAAGTGATTTAAACCATGACACAGCAGGCGGTCTAATCAAATGAAGTCACCATTAGCTTTTATCTTACCTTCACAGTAGTGTAATTGCTGCTTTCTTGGATGTGGATTAAAATGCCATTCTCGCCTCTTGTCCTGAATTTTACTTCCAGACTGTTCACACCAAAAGGCTCCAACATGGCACCTCGTATGCTCTGTCTTAACAAATATTCCCGTTTCTCATTCTGACTCATGTGGTAGTCCAAGCGTCCTTTGCCTTCTAATGATAAGGCAGTGTCAGGAGTAACAGCTGAAAGACAAGAAAGAAATGGAAAAATGAATGCATCCATTAGGAATTTCTTACAAAGTTTTCAATACTGACAAAAAAAATTATTAAGAATGACAATGAAAATATTATATTTTTGGATTAAATATTCCCTAACCTTACTCTAGAAAAAATAATTTCCATTTGTGAATTTTTATATAAGTTGATTTCAAATGCTTAAATTCATTTCAGAACCATGACATATAAACCACTTTAAGACAGTCATTAATCATTTGGGAAATATTCACTAAAATATTTACCACATGATATAAATCATGAATTTCTGAAGACCTAACCACCTGTAGAAAATATTCATTTGAAAAAAGTGTAATCAGTTTCACTGTATTTCCATTCATAAATGAATATACGTTTTCATAAAGTTGTTTGTGATTTTTAGTCTCTAGTATGTTAGAAATTTGGGCAAAGAAATGTACAATCAAATATTTGCATTTGTTACTAACTTTATTTTCAGTAATTATCATGCATAATTTAATTTATCTCATGTAAAATCATTATGTACAATCACAGTTTTTCACAATCTGATAAAATTTTCATATTTCAGAAGTATGAAGTTTAAGTTATAGTAAAAAATAATATGGCTAAAGAAAGGACATAAAAGAAATGAGTGCAAAAGTATCTCAGCACTGAATGATACACTTTAATTTGGTATACGTTACAGTATGGGAATTATATCTAAATTTAAGAAAAACTGTCTCAGGCATCTTTTAAGCCAATGACTTACTATATATTTTAAATATAATTAGGTTCCTACTTAATAAATACTCATTATTTTAAAAAATATAATGTGACAACATACTTTTTCTATATTTTCATTATGTCTGAAATAAATACAATTGTACTTTCTGCTGCTAAAAACTTTGGGGTTATATTATGTCCTAAGTTTACTATGCATTTCTATATATTTGTATATTATAATCAAATCAAACAAATTGTTTTGTTGTCAAATAAGTAGTTACTACTTAAATCAATATGATCACTTGAATCACTTAAATCAGATTGCTTTAAGTAGTAACTACTTATTTGAAAACAAAACAAATTTTTTATAAAAGTGGCCCTATTAAGGTTAGTTAATATGATATATAGCTTGAAATTAAGCACCTTTTTCTAATAATAGCTTGAACAGCATTAATATCTTATTAACAATAATGTCAGGACTTAAAAGACAACTAACTAATGAAAGAACTTAAAAAGTAATATTCAAAACCAATTCCAATAATTACAAATTAAAATAAAAGCACTATAGTGAATTTTAGTTTTAATTTTTTATCATATTGCCATGGTATGATGTTTTGAACTCAGTGTTCAGTGACTTAGTGTGTATATTTTTCTACCAAATACAAAAAGTTCACTAGAGAAACATCCTCCAAAGACAGGTAATATTAAACCAAAGCCTGAATATAGCCTCCGACCTTTTAAATTGCCTATCAGTCCTATAAAATAAAAATCACCAAATAATATTTTTATAAATGGAAACTAAAAATCTAGTTAGTAAATCATTTTTTAAAAGCACAGAGGAATAAATGCCACATGTATTCACTCATCTATGGGAGCTAAGAGAGAAAGAAGGAAGAAAAGAAAGACCACAGTAGTGGGTTGGTCTTGCACAGGGTGAGAACATTCCTTGGGCTACAGAGTGGAGTGGGAGGAAATATGGGGAGGGGGAGGGAAGTTGGGGATAATTGGGTGGGGGACAAGGGGTACAAATGCAATTTGTGAAAGTGGGTATGCTGCCAGTATGAATCTGGCCCTCACATCATGGGCATGAGGCGTGACACTCAGCTTTGTATCTTATGAATATTTATAACCAATAAAAAAAAATTTAACTGGAAATTTAAAAATAAATAAATAAATAAATAAATAAATAAATAAATAAATAAATAAATAAAAGGATATCACTGTTCTTCAGGTTAAAAATTAATTTAAAACTGTCACTGTATTTTACCAATGATTTCCCATTTAATATTCTCAATATTTAGAATAAAAACATTTTTAAAATTCAATTATATATTTAGATGCACATATTGTTATAATTTCCAGTGGGAGATGGAACAGCTTACATACATTTTTCACAGTATTTCCCAGTCAGTCCTTCTTTGCAATGACACTGCTGCCATGACCAGTAATCCATACATGTGCCACCATGTTGGCAGGGGCTGCGAATACAAGCACCTTCTAGCCTAGGGCACCTAAAATAAAATCACAGTAAAGAGCCATAAAGCACAAACATGATGGGAGAAAATTTGCTAAAAGTAGATATGAACTTTTATTAACTTGTTTAATTTCAAGCACTCAATTATTTAAAGCTCAGGTTATAACTACATTTGAAGCAAATAATCAAACTGGAAGCTGTCCTGTAACACACGGTCTGGCTTATCCTGAAAGAGAAGATTAAATAAACATAACATCTTATATGATAGAGAAAGAGGGGTGACAATTTCTTCTTTAAATTACTTCTTACCTAAGCAAAACATCTTGGTCAAATACACTTTAGTTAATATGATCCAGGGGCCATATGTAATTTGATTACACATCTCCTCTCCCAGGCTACTTATGCACCTAATATTTATTGAATGCCTACTATATGCCAACTACTGTTCCAAGCATGGAGGTAAAGCGATTAAAAAAAAAAAAAATCCATGCATTCCTGGTGTATTTATTTTTTCCTTGTGGGAGAGACAGGCAATAAACAAAAAGCATGGCTAAATATGTAGAATGTTAGAAAATGGAAAGTTCTAGGGGAAAATTAAGACAGAGAAAAGGTACAAGGAGTTTGGGGAGTTGCTGGGTCTCTAGGCAGGGAAGGAAGTTAAGACCTAAACAAAGTAAGGGAACGGGCCGAGCCCGTGGCGCACTCGGGAGAGTGCAGCACTGGGAGCGCAGCGACGCTCCCTCCGCAGGTTCGGATCCTATATAGGACTGGCCGGTGCACTCACTGGCTGAGTGCCGGTCACGAAAAAGACAAAAAAAAAAAAAAAAAAAAAAAAAGTAAGGGAACAAAGTAGACCTGGTGGAAGATCATTCAGGTAGATGAGGCAGCAAGCGAGAAAGCCCTAAAGTGAAAGCGTACTGCCATGCTGGAGGAGCAAAAGGCGCCTAATATGGTTGAAGCAGAATGAATAAGAAGAGTAGGTAGATATAGTCAGGAAGTTAAGAGGGAAGCCAAATCATGAAACCCTTGTCAGTCAGGGTAAGGACTTTGGCTTTTACACTGAGTGAGATGTAAAGCTATTGGAACATTTTGAGCAGAGAAGTGACAAGAGCTGACTTGTGTTTTAAAAATGTCATTCCGGTTGCTGAATGGATTGGATGTGAGATACAACAGAAACAAAGGAGTCAAAGATGTCTTAAAGTTTGAGCAGACTTTCACCTAAAAAGTTGTTCACAGCATAATTTTCAAATAAAGCTTTATTTAATACATAATAGCTAACATTTACATATCACTGTGTTCCAGGCTCCTTTCTATATGATTTACCTACTTAACTCGTTTAAACTTCACAACTCTGCAAGGTAGGATAAAGAATATACATGCAGGCATGCCTACATACATATTTTTATTAGATCCAGAAAATAAATTAATTTTTTAATTGAAACATAATTGATTTTACATATATGTGGGGTATAGCCTTGAATATCAATACCTGTATGCAGTATGCGATGCTCAAATCAGTATAATTAATATATTCACCCTTATGCAATGTGGTCTTTTTTTGCAGCCCTTTACCAATTTCTCGTTAAATCCGCCTCCCCTTCCCCTTCCCTTTTCACCTCTGGTGGCCTAAAATTAATTTTCTAATTAAATATCACACGTTATGCCAAACAAAATTACACAGTAATAAATAAATATTTAAAATTTAAAACAATACAAAACATTTGGTATTTTTAGGGATTTGGGCACAATAATTTCATCTTTTGATTCTCGATTTGAATAAGTTTTTTTTTTCATTTTTCTTTAAAATAGTGAGAAATAAAATTGCCATACTGATCTAAGATGCCTTGTGCTGCCAAAGCCTGGCTGGGTTCCAGAGGCCTTCCATTGACTGCAAACTCCATTATACACCCGACAAAATCATGGCTTTCTACGTGTCCCCTCCTCTGAAGGATTGGCTCTAGCAATCTGATACCTCCAACTGTGACTCGATTTGGCTGAACATCAAGAGTCCTAAATAAAAAAGGAAAGATAGTAATATTCATACCAACACAACACATTTTAGTATAACATTTAGTTAAAAAAAAAAAGTGAATACAAATTTTTCTGTCATGTGTTATAGCGTGGTAAATTTCAATGGAAAACATGACACATTGATGTGTGTCCTTTAAACACATACCTACTGGACTGTTAGGTTTCCAGTGTATGAAAAATGATAAAACTTATGGAAATTATATTTTCAATTAGTCAGATGTATATCACAATGTTGAGTCAGCAAGAAGGAGCATACTGTCAGGGAGAAGATTAAAATCTGTGGAAGTAGTGACAACTCTAATACGTCAGATTACATTGTCCCTTCACTACAGAAATGTTAATAAATGCCAGTAAATTCATTATTGCAATGAATGATTTGTCACTATTTATTTTTCTCTGTTTGTTACTACTCCTATTAAAAGTCTCACGTTTTTGTTTTTTTTTTAATATTTTATTTTATTTTGTTGAGATACAATGTGGTTGATTATTGTGGCCCATTACCGAAATCTCCCTCCCAAAGTCTCTTATGTTTTTGAGAAGTTAATGCTGTTTCAACTTTAGGTGCTACTGAAAAATATTTGTTGACAATTGTCACATAAACTTTTAGCGAATGTGTTTAAAAGAGTTGGGGTCCTTATTCTCTGCTTCTTTCAGGACCCAGGTCACATGCAACTATTTTATGAAATGTTTCAAAGAATACTGGCTGCACTAAACTTTCTTTTCTCTAGTTTTATCCTCATATCTACCACTTCATTTCACACCTTTTTAACACAATATTTTGTACACTAATTGTTAACTATTTTGTAGTATAAAGATCCTTCTGGGGTGAGTAAAATATCTTAAAATTTTATGTAATACTTAGCATAATATAATTATTTAAAAATTTATAATTTCTTTTTTAAGTTCAAGTAAGAATAAAGATCAAACTAATAATTTTACTTACCAGTCATCTGAAACTGCCACATTACTGATGGTGCAATATCCTGGTTCCTGGTTCTCAGAACAGGAGTCCACAGTTAAGGAAGCTGCCTATAAAAAAATAGAGAAGAAAACGTTCATCTTGTGTCCTACTCTCCCTATTAGCCTTTCCAGCCAACACTACACAGAAGCTGTTTCTATGTGAACTTGATCTCAAAACTGTGATAACACTTTGGTTTAATGTGTTATAACATATAACAAATAATATATTTATAATACAATATTAAATTATGGGCACGTATTTCTTTGCTAACTCTAAAACTAAAATTGTGATTATATTTAAATGTAAAAGGTGGGAGGATGGTTTGAAAGTCTTCTCCTTTTCACTTTTTTACAGATGAAAAATAAAAATGCCCTTAGTCTTCCTTAGAGTACCACACAGTAGGACTTGAACATCTTACTGGGATTACAATCATAAGAATCATGTTTATTCTACTATACAACTATTCTAAAAAACGAAAAGACATTCATTTTTTGATTTTCAAAAGTCTTATTCTAATAATATTTCAGCCATATTTACAAAAAGATTATGAAAGTACAGTATAAATACTATTACAGCAATCTATGAAATTTTTAATATTCCATTAAAGTTTGACATAAAGTAAACAAAATCAAATAAGTCCTCTTCTCAAACATGTTAAGAATTATTTTTATAAATAACATATTACAGCATATCTATGTATAACAAAAATGCATTACAATATTTCCTATGCCATAGAAACTCCATATTAGTGTTTAAATCTCAACAAACAGGAATTATTTTAGCATTCTAAGGGATGCATATCCCCTTGATACAAAAGCCTTTTGTTTAGAAGAACATATGAATACTCTTTCATCAATAAACAAAGTCATCAAATTATGGTCAAAAGGCCCAAGAATATAATAGAAGTCAGGCTTCTCTAGATCAGGTGACAGCCATTGAGGATGGCTGCAGTCCAGTTTAAGACCAAATTTGTGCACTTATATTATTCTATATACTGCAATGCTATTGCAATGCCCCTCCTTTGTTCCCCAAACTTCAGTAAAATTCAGGAAATAATAAAATTTCACATATTTTAGTTGGTAAAATTATACAGATAATATTCAGAGTGTGGTAATTCAGAAAATGGCCAGTGAATTATAGGAAAAATCATAATCCAATATCCAGAAGTACAGGAGAATTAAAGTTTCTCCCAATTCAGAGAATAAAGGGTTCTATGTAAATTTATTTGAATGCTCGCAGAATAGGGGGAGTCCAACTTTGTTACATTTACATAAGAGAAATATAAATACTATGCAAGTGTTCATTTCTTGGGATGTTTGTCATTTGAGGTTCATTTTAATAAGAGGAAAGCAAATGCAGGAAACAGCACAGGGACATAGAACAAGTTGACTAACATTGCACCTCACTTACATGCAAAGAGGTTAGATATCAGGTTTTTCTGTCTTGCAGAATTAGGTCACATTCATTGTGGATGAAAATGATATAGTTCCTTAACATCCTACTTTTATCAATATTGCTTATGATTTTTCGGGATTATCCATAAAATATATATTTAGATGGGAGATTTGTAGAAGTTTATCTTAAAGTTCTCATTTCCGAAATAATGGATGGCATCAATTTATAATTTATAGTTATTGTTCATCAAATATTACTGGCTGACCTATTTTTAATTTCTATTAATTATTACAGGATCCATACAACAAACTTGTGTGCGTCCTGTGAATTTTGTCTTGCCAACTTTTAAAGTATAATAAATACTAATACTTTTAGAGGATATTTAAACTTCCAATTCTATGTCAAGACATCCATGCCCCATTTAGTTAATTCTTTCGACAGTTATAATTCTTTCCAGTTACCTATATAATTGAGTGACATTCAATCTCAAAAGCAGTATTAGTTCTCATGATACAACTTATGTTGCTCACGGTGACTATGTGATTTAACACTTCTCTCTCTACATATACTATGTGAAGTATCCATTCTAGAGATCCCTAATACTCTCATAATCTAGAGGGTATCACATGGATATTTATGCATATTTCAACCAGAACAAAAACTTGGATAATGATATTATATTTTAGTCATTTTAAATATTGAATATATTTTTTTTTCTAATTTTCTAAAAGCTTGTCCATGCAATTCAAAAAAAAAGTAATAAGTGACAGGATGTTTTATTTGAATAGTAGCTCATGCAATTTAATCTTCAGTTAAATGTCCTTTCTTTTACTGTTGAATTTTTCTACCAGTACCACTGTAAATTGAGATGTTTCTATCCTGTCCATGCAATGATTAAAAGCTGACAGGTTAATGATTTTGCCAGTTTCCAACCAAAATCATTTTAAACTGTATAAAATAACAGATTCAAAATCCAGTAGGAGCCTTATTTTGGATGTTTTCTGAAATAGAGAGATATTTTTCCGATGACTAAAGTAATAATGACAGAGGTGTTTTTTTTCACATTTGGTATTATTCAAAACTTGATGACTAGGGCCACATACTACAAGTAAACTGGAATTCATTTTTCCTCTGTCCCTTCTGGCATCCTTATAGTACCTCCCTCTCCACTCTGCTCTTGTTCCCAAGTCCTTGTTTCATAGAATCAAATGTTCATGAAGTTTAAAGGGACTTTAGAGGTCAGATTGTCTATTCTATATAACAGTCTATCTTACAAATGAAGTGGGATGAGGTGGTATCTACTATCACTCATTAGGGTCACTTCTCAGTTTTAGGATATCATTATGGCAAAGGTGAGCCCCGATCTTCATATATCAATCTGTACATGTTTGTTTTAATTCTGTGAGGCTCAAGATTCCTGGTTACATCGACTGTCAGAATTATTGGAATCCTCTAAATCCATATTCTTCTACAAATCTTCCTCTGAGCATACCAGTTTGTTATTACGCTGATTTAAAAAAACAGAAGCAGAAATGAGTGCAATAATCTATTACTAATTGGAAAAATTATTATATCCAAGATTTATTTGTTATATTTCTATTAATGTTCATTGAAGTTATGGTGCCTTTTTAAGGACTACTCGTAATTTAAACTTGATTGAAAATGAGACCAAGTAAAACATTAATCATTTAGATCTCTGGTTTCACCACTGAAAAAATAATTTAAAAGATTTTATTTTATTGTTTTGACTATTTTTTCTTTTTAAAAGCCAATTTAATAATTCAGACAATTTTATTCCTTTCCGTAGGATGAATATAAATCCTAAACAGCAATTATGATTTTAAAAACTCAAAGTACAAAAATATTTTAAGATTGTTTTTGTTAGCACCTACTTATTCAAACATCTTTGATAATTGTTGGATACTGGGAAAACCATGACTGGATAGTTGGGAAGTTAAACAAACAAATAAATAAATAAATAAGTCCTTTCATTCTATTACAATGTGTCAAATGGTTTCAAACATAAATAGGGAAAAGATATGCTGCATTTCCCTTTATAAAAATTATTTGTTTAATATACACAAGTCATGAATAAACGTGTCATTCTTGTTTTAACATGAAAGCCATATAATAAAATTGATATAATTATGTAGTATTAAAATCTTGAATATTATGGAGGTGTAATTCTGGGAATATCTTAGATAGTCAAAAAGCAAACTTCATTCCGACATAGTCTCATGTTACAGACCTCACAGATGACAGTAAATTATGTATGACAAAGATTGCTAACAATAGTAGTGAACTGAAATAAGTATTAAGTATCACCTTTATTCTTAGAAAAGTTTTTCCCCTTTATTCCTAAATTGTTTCTTCATTTTGGGCAGGAATACTTGGGGGAAAATGTAGCATACTATAAAGTGTAGTCTTTACGTGACCTTAACAATATACAGGAAATATCAATGGAATTTTTATGCATTAGTCTATTTTCTTTACTTTCTCCCTTTTATTGTTTTTGAGACAGCAGCACAGTTGTCACGAGCAAAAGAAAAATATTACTTATAAGCCTGCTGCGGTTCATACCTAAATTGTTTAAGTAATAAATAAACATAATCTAACTCAACTTGCACCCCAATTCATATTTTACTTGAAAGCCTAATTGACTGGATATACAACAATAAAATGAGATTAATGTAGGATGATTATTTTACCATTCCTGCTCTCCGGGCAATCACAGTGTGAAAATGTCCATCTGACACCTTCTTCATAGTGGTCAGTTTATATGTACCACTGCCTAAATTATAAGAGAATCTTAGTCTTTCTTCAGCTATTTCAAGGGCCAAAAATTCAGCCCGTTCTCCAGTCTGGTTGTCATAGTTGTAAAGCAATAAAGCATGACTTTTGATAGTTGCAAATTTAACATAAATATAGTTGTTATTGGGGTCCAAGCTGGGAAATTCCATGTATGATAACTCCTCAAATCCATAACTGTTCAACTCACAGTGTTTTCCAAACACACCTGTAGGTGGAAAAATTGACAAGTTGACATGTCAGATTCCAGTGAATCTGGAATTAGGTTACAATAATAAATATTATTTATTATAATACAAGTATAAATAATAAATAATAACAAAATACAATAACAAATCATGCTTTTAACAACATTTTTATCACTCCCCAAAGAATACCATATAAATTAAAATTGAAATAAAACAGATGATCATTAATGCTTATAACAGAGATGACAAACTGATGTAATTGTTTTTCCCTGGACAATTAAGAAACACATCTAAGAATGCCCCGTTTCTAAAAATTAAGAACTTAGTGGAATGGAGTATATCTGAAGGGGTTTCTTTCAGAAAACTTACCAGAAAACTTTCAAAATTAGTTTGTCAGTGCTTTTAAGGTTCTAATACGTTGTGTCATGTTCAACCAAGACACTTCCTTCATAATATATAATTCTTCAAAACAATGTCAATTCAGTTGAGGATGATGAACTATTTGTTTGACTTTTTAAAAAAAATCAGCCCCTATACTGGTGGCATTTTGAAGGGTTAAAACTTAGGGGAGGGAACCACTGCTTATAGGGAAGAAAATAACTATCGTAAGTTTTTATCTCTTTCAGTTTTATACGCTCCTTGAGTGTGATTTACAGTCTGCTACTTTAAAATAGGTTTCTGTTTTTCTGAAATTCAGCATTTCCATTTGTTTGTGCTGGTTCTTTTTCAAACTTGAAAAATGAGTTTTATTGATGTTACAATGCTATGCCAAAATTCTTTTCCCACAAATATTAGTAGACTGTGGCAAATGATTGGAAAATTAACCTACGCCAATACATCATGATTCTTATTAACTTGCAAAGGTTTCATTCCTTGATTTTGGCTTAATATCTCTTATAAATGCATTAAACTTAGAATCATGGAATTGTTTAGATAGAAGTAACCAATGCCATTATTTTACATAGTATTTAAAACTTGCCCAAAGTCACAGAACCATCAGAAACAGCCAAAATTTGAGATCAAATCTACTGATTGTCTAGTTGTTTTCACTATACCACATTTTATATCTAAAAATTCTTTAAATTAAAATGGCCTAAAAGCTGCTATAAAAGCTTGTGTTATTTATTTATTCTTTCCAGACTGAGAAAATTTTCATTATAATTAGTAGGAAATATATGTACAATTTATTATTTTAAATCTTTAACTAAAGTTAAAAAATGCAAAGGAATAATTATAGGAATTATATATATTATATATCATATATACTATTCATGGTGTACCTTATTTTCATATATCAAAAATGTATTATATCTCTCAAATAGTATTTATATTTTATGTATTTATATGACATAATTTATATTTATGCACAATAGAATACATTAATTTACGTTAAACATATATTATTAAAATATGTATATACATTATATATGCAGGGAGAGTAACTGAATTTTTAAAAAGTAAAGATAAAGCATACAAATGAAATAAAAAGATTACTGAAGAAAACTTTGTACTATGTGTTCTCTCAGGTCTCTTCTGATTAAATCTTAATCTATGAAAATGTCCTTAAACTTTGAATATAAATATATGTATAAAGTATGTAGATACTGGAGAGATGTTTTACTTTTATACTCAAGTTCATGCTGAGTTTTTCATATATAAAACTAATATTTTGCAGTTCTTAAAATTTTAAAAAAATTTTTAGTTGACACATAATGATTGTACATATTTATGGGGTGCAGTATGATGTTTCAATACATGTACACATTGTATAATAGTCAAATCGTGGTAATTAGCATAGTAGTATTTGAGATAATCTACCACTTCAAATATTCATCATTTCTTTGTGATGAGAACATTCAAAATCCTCTCTTCTTATATTGAAGAGATATCTGCACACCTGTGTTTATTGCAGCAGTATTCACAATAGGCAAGATAAAAAATCAAAGTATCCATTGACAGAAGAATTAGTAAATAAAATATGGTATATTTACACAGTGGAATACTACTCAGCCATAAAAAAAGGAATAAAATCCTGTCATTTGCAGCAATGCATTGGAACTGGTGGTCATTATGTTAAGTGAAGTGATCCAGGCACAGAAAGACAAGTATGGCATGAACTCACTCACTTGTGGAATCTAAAAGGTTGATCTCATAGAAGTAAAGAGCAGACTTGTGGTTGCCAGAGGCTGAGAGAAGTAGGGAGAAGGAGAGGATGGAGAGAAATTGCTCAGTGATACAAAGTTACAGTCAGGTTGGAGCAATAAGTTCTATTGTTTAAGTAAACAGTGGAGAAACTGTTTCTTTGTGGAATATTTTTTTCTTTTTAAGGGGTTTTGTTATTGTTTCTACAGAAAGGTAGTTTTTTGTCCTTAAACGTAATACTAAAATTTATTGACATTTTAAAATCTGCCTTCCAAATAAAATGTTATGAAATAAATATAGGTAAAGGTCAAGAGAAATCATGAAAACTACAATATTCCTTATTAGGGCAATATATATATTATTTTAGTAGATATATATATAATATACACATACTATATGTCTGAAGGTACTTCAAAAAGTTTATGGAGAAACAGAATTGAAAGATAATAAAAATCTTTCCGTGAGCTTTTTGACGTACTCTAGTAATATATATATATTTTATATATATGCACACTATATATGAGTGTGTATATACACACAATATCCCTTATTAGAGTAATTTTAATATTAGATATTATATGTATATACATATAAATACTGTTTATATATACTGTGTATATTGCATATATAATAACAAAACAATTCTAAGAAGTTATAATTATATACAAGCTGTCTTTTAAAGTCTGAAGCACTTTATGTATTTCCTCAAACATAATCTAAATTTTAAAAAATCTAAGAATCTAAAAAATTTTTGAAAATCCAAACAGTAAATCTTTTACTGATGAGAAAGGTAAACAGTGCAGAAACGTTTTTCCAACTTCAAAATTGTAGTGTAAGAGTTCTTATTAGAGGCTATTTGTTTGAGGCATTCCATCTGCTATTGTTGTGTGTCTCACACACATTCATTTTGAGAAGAAAAATACTTCTTACTTTTAATCTCTGTAGTCTCAAATTATGTATTGGCGTTTCACGGTTTTCTGTTTTGTTTTCTTTTATAAGTGCTTATGTTGACAACTGACAATTTCTAACTTTAAATAACGTATTTTGTGTTTGACGCTAGGAAGAATAGGAGGAGAAATTTGTACTGCTGGCTACACATGATCTGCATCTATTTTAATATTCATTGTGCTATTTGCCTTTCCCTGGGAATCTCTGGCAGGGTAAAGAGAAGGTCCACTTGGGCACTAAAACTCTTCCACCTAATAGGCTAGGACTGTGGTGTCAGCTACACTGCATCAACAATTTGTCCCTATGTATCAACATTCTTAAATACTCATATTTTCATTTGAAATGTAAAGGAATTCCTAAAAATGTGAACACCTTTGTTCAGTCACTTGCAAACCATTTTCCTCTTTACACTCCAATTTTCCAATCTTTCATTCCAAAGCACAAGTTAAACCATCAATCCTGACTGGTGGTTATCTGTAGAAGGCAGCATAATTTAGGATTATAAGAGACCATTTAAAAAAAGTGAAAACTTAAGGAGACCTAAAGTTGTTCATATTTTGACCTTGATATACCTTTCACTTCATGGTCATTGTTGGTAAGAATCTCAAAGACATCTTATAAACGAGGGGTGCCATGAATATCACACTGAACTGAAAATAAAATTTGTGTTCTAGTCACTATAACATCTTGGAGGTAGTTTTGTTTCAATTTCATTTTTAGACTTTGGACAGATCACTCAATTTATGGGCCTCAGGACTATTGTTAAAATGCATGGCTCATAATCAGATGTTTTTATATTTGGTTTCTTTTTATTATTCTATTAATTTTATGCTTAATTTAAAAAAAGAGTAAGTAATGAAATCTAAACCAAACAACACTTATTATATTTTATTGGTTACTAGAAACTTCAGATTTCTTTTAAGTGTTATTCTCTACTATAAATTGAACTTTACTTTTAAAGCCCATTTAGCATAATAATATGTCCAAGGAAAGATTAGAAAAATGTCCTTCTTCTCTCTCTTGCTTAAGGAAAGAGACAGAGTCATCTGGAGATGGGTTCTATGTTGTGGGGTAATGCTGTCTTTAAATAAATGGAATAATCACACATTTATGAAACAGAACAAACTGATATAAAAGCTTCCTCCAAAGCTGTTCTCTTAGTCCTTGGTTGGGCTAGTGCTGGGTAACATTTGGGTGAGACCTAGAAGGAATCCCTCAGTACATTTCGCTAAGATGAATAAATATGAATGTGTACAAAAGAGTTCTCTTTAACAACTTTCTTTCTTAAAAGAACACATCAGTCTGAATTTTTATTAGTCATTTTGTATTTTTTTATAAAAACCCTATCACGAAACTGCATATCTAGTATAATACATGCTCCTAGTAGAAGTTATTGAATTAACGTAAAACACAAAATGACAACAAAAGCAAAGCACAAAAGACACTTTGACTACTCTTAGAGATTTGCGAGTGACATCAAATAGTGCTTAAAGGACTTTTTATCTGATAAGTTCTAGGCTAAAAAGAAGGCATCCTTATTTTTATATTTTATTATATCTATGGGAAAATGTCCTAGAGAGACAACATTGATTTGGTTATCTTGAATTGATTATTTTTCTAGTAATTATCAAAGCAAAATATTCAATGGAATTTCCATTATTAACTTTTAAAAATGTTAAACCTTTAAGATTTTATTTTACTAAGCCCTTCTGTGTAAAACAGTTAATATTCTCTTAATCAGTCATAGCTATAATAAAACAAAATTACAAAACTGTGTGTCAAAATAGACTGATATTTCATATCCACAAATAAGCTATACTCACCAAATGGGCAATGGCAATAATATGAATCCACACCACTTTGGCAGGAACCACCATTAAAGCAGGGGTTGCATTCACAGTAATTGATGGAAGATTCACACATTTTCCCTAAAATGTATCAAACTTATTTTTAAAAAGTCTTATGCATAAATACATTAACATCATTACAGTGTAACCATGTGTAAAAATCTATCTTGAGGAATTATAACTCGAAGACACATGAAAACATTTTACCTGAAATGAGGAAATTGGAATATCTCAAAGTTCAAAATCTTATTTAGTTGTCCTAATGTAAAGATGTGCATTATAAAATTTAGGAAATAATTTATATAATCATCTTGGAAGAAAATACTGTTTTCAGGAAAATTACATGATGAACATATTTAAATACTTTCAGCATTTACTGAATTTATTTTCCTTGTTGATGTCCCTTCATCTTTTGCATTTTATAGATGGAAAGTCGGAACTTTTACAATATTCTTTTCACTGTAGAGATTTCCTTGATTCAGATTTTCAAAGGTAAGAATTAATCTTACTTAGCTTATTTGTCAAACAAGAATCCTTCTGCTCTCAAGAAATATCTCCTGACTTATACATAGTTGTTGTAAAGCAGAATAAGAAATAAGAAAACATAGAACACATTAAACATATTTTCAAATACTTAGTAAAATTTACTTACAACTACAGAGTATATATAGTTTGTCTTTTTTTCTAAAATGGTAATACCTAAGCGACATATCTTTCAGTTTATAAAGACTTCTCAAACATCATCTTCTTAAATTGAATCAGCCAATATTGACTGAGTGCTCACTATGGGCTAGGCATGATTGTGGATATGGCAGTGAAGAAAGCAGACAAGTGTCTTGACATGATGTTTTCATTCTAGGGGGGGAAATTAATCCATACAAAGGAAACATCTACCTTTCGCAGGTGGAGGAGAAATGGCCCTTGGAGGCTAATATCGTATCTGAGAAATTGTAAAATTATGAAACAGACCGATTCAGGTCTTCTCCATATCCAGGTTTCCCAAAGCTATAATTGAATAGTTGATCACTTAGTAGACAAACCTTAGGGCATATGTCCCACTTGTTTTTGTTTTTGTTGTTTGTGTTCAGATAAACTTGAACATGTTCTAATATCACTATTCTACAACTTTAAATTATTACAATAATTTAATATATTAGGAAATCTCTAGGTTTTCAATTCTATAAAACGGTGAGATGTCATAGAGTTCTTAGTTAATTTCCATCCATTGACAGCAGGTTCACAATTACTGTCGAGTTTGTTTCTGTAAAGCTATTTTCTACTTCTCAACATAATTGCACTAATGTATTTATTAGATATCTCATGAAATCATATACATTTTATATTCACAACCAGACCAGATGTTCAGATACTCGATGCATAGATAATACCAGATACCTGATGCATGCTTAATCCATTTCATCATAATAACTTTGCTTAAAACATAGTCAAAGTTTTGTTTAACTTAGTTCTGTTTTTGTGGCTTGATTATGTAGCCACAATTGTTCTGCTCTGAAATTATAAGTGTGAGTCAGACCTTATGACATGCTAACTAAGCCCATTTCTGTACCTCATAGAATCATAAACACAACATTTTTTCCTTTATAAATAAAATTGAACCTCCTTACAAGGAAAAACATTGAACTAACAATTTCAGTATGTCTTTCTATTCTAAGGGAAGAATGTGAAAATAAAAAAGTTACCAATCTAGAGGCACAGAAATTAGTTTTAAGTAGCAGTGTGTCACATTTGAGAAACAGGCCAGACAACTAACTTTACTGTAGGCTTGTGCTTGATTTCACCCCAGAGGGATGCTAGTTTCATAGAACTCCTTCCTTTGCTGTTCTCCAACTGGATATGTGATAGACTATTTCAGGGATGTGGATTGTTTTTTCTCAATAAAACACCAGCATTGCCCAATATAGAATAAATAAGACCTACAGGCTAATCTTTTGATTATTTATTTGCCATCAGGGGACTCAGGTCCCAATCCTTCCTTTTTTTTTTTCTTTTCACTGTAAAAGTATACACCATTTTAACATGTGCTACTGGAATAAGTACAGTATTCCTTTCTTTTTCTGAAAATTCCTTTTAGAATTGTGTTAAAAGTAACATGTCTTAAATAAATAGATTCAAATACTTTATTATAGATGTGGTCAATACAACCTTTATATCATGAAACATGTCAGTGGGTTACAATATTGCCAATTTCACTTCTTAAAGACTGGAAATGGGGAACCAAGGATAACAAATTTAGGGGAGTACTGTCATGTGCACTTACTCAAATACGTGGACACATGCGCTCTCTAAGAAAAAGATATAACAGCATAAAAACCCAAGTCACTGATTCTATAAAGTTCAACTATATTCTTTAAAATCTTGTTTGGAAAAACTACCTTTTTAAACCCTAGTTTAAATAACAACAACAAAAAAATTTAGGTGTTCATTTTGCATGTAACTTGTATAAATCAGTTATCTTATTTATTTCTTACAAAACTATATTTTAACACAGATTTCTGAGTTCAATTTGAATACAAACTATAGGCTATTGCAGTTAGTGAAAAGTGAGGGGAAGAAAAACACTCTAAAATAAATAAGATTTGCTCATGTGCTAAAACATACGGGGACTACAGAAAATGAAATAAGTTTGCACAAACTAAGAAAATCCAGAAAAAATTTAGTTTTGAAAATAAATTTCTTTTCAAATTTAAATTCTCTGTAGAATCTGACTCTTCAAGTATTGACAATATAAATAGAAATTGGTAAAGAAAACAAATTCAACTTTTCATTTAACACTTTGGTTTATAACAGTTTTATTTTCTTATTTTTCCTTAGTAGATAATTATAAAAAATGTATCAAATAGATTTGCAAGGGGTTAAATAAAAAAAAAATATTCTCGAGTTTGAAAAAAAAAATCTTATTTGTTGATGTTAGAGTATGTAAATTGTTTACCATCCAATAATTTAAGTTCTCCATTTAACGAGTAAAATATTTTTAAAGTTCATAAACTCAAAGAGGTGCCATACTAGATAGTTAGATTTAAAGACACAGCTTGAAATTTTTAAATTACTCTTAAAAGATCTTTGTGTGTGAGAGAGAAGTATGTCATAATTTTACTCAGAATCAAAAGCAAGCCTCTAAATGCATATTTTGCTGGTTTGGAAAGTTCATGCTCTATTATCCAATTAGAAATTAACACCACATTCTGTATGGTTCTGCACAGGTCTATCTACTTATATTGTAGTGGTAATGGCATAATGATTATCAGAGAATGCTGCAGTTTGAATTAGTTTAACATGCTCCTGGTAAAATAATCTGACGTGTTGGAGCACTGACAAACAAAATCTTGGATCATTAGCTTAATTAATGCTTCGAGTCAATTAACAATACTTGTCAGTGCCTTCAGGCTTGGAAGTGTACTAATAGCACTTGCACAAAGAAAGGCACCCATGCTTCTTGAACTCAAGGGGCCTTTTTCTATTATGATATGTTTACTGCCACAGCAGCTGTTTAGAAGAAAAAACTGATATCATTGCTTTGACATTCATCAACTAATTGTGTTAACATACACTATTTATCACAGATAGAAGGAGATATACTTCAGACAATGTAAATTCTTAGCCCATGAAGAATGGGAATTGCTAAAGATGAAAATAAATGAATAACAGGAGATTAGGGAATACACGGACTTTCCAAGACATACTTTAGACTTACAACAGAAATTTAGTCTATTTCTTCATGTTCAGGGGCAGAAGATGTGATGACACGTTGAACATAAACTGAATCTTTGTGATCACCTATGATCTTTTCAACAAGGATGTATATTCAATTTTCACATGTCCAATAGCACATTTTAATATTAGAGTGTATAGAGCAGAGCTGAATTTATTCTTAACTCAAATTTGACCACCTCATGAGGATATGATGACTTTTAATATCCAATAATTCATTTAGACTTCAATTTAATATTTTAGATCATGTATAAATTAGACATGCGTATTGTTTTTGCATTTCTTGCATTTATACACAGCAGAGAAGGGAGAAAATGTGCAACTATCAAAGTTTATTTTATATCTAAATAGGTTATTTTACAAAAAATACAATTCTATAATACATATATGCTATTCATTCTGAATATTTATGCTTATAATTTTTTTATTTTAGCATAAAATAGCTGTTTTTTGCAAACTAAGTAAATGTTTCCCTGTATTGTTAAAAGGTTTGTGAAGATAGTCCATTTAAATATCCTGCTCAATACCATTATGGTTTTTTACATTTAAAAAAAAAAAAAAGAAAAAAGGCCATGTTGTAATAAGGGCTGGGCTGCAAGTAAGAAAAACAAAAGAAGGAAAAAAAACCTTTGTTTATTTTTGTATTTTAAACAAACACAAATATAATCTCAATGAAACTACAAATGGTTACGTGTAACGACATACATAATATTCATTATAAGCTTACAAATGCCTGCTTATTTTCTGCAGAAATAAGAAGCATTTAAGCCACTAGAAATCTAAGGTATTAATTCCTAAATAAGTTAACGTATCATCTCAGATAACTGTCTAATTCACTTCCACTCTTGGAAGTAAGGCCAAAACAAGAATTGAGCCCTTTATCTCTCTTACATGAGCCACTCTTCTGTATCTCAAAGAAAATTTCACTTCATATATACTCACTGAATTTCCTTTATATACTATGGTTTTGGGTCACATGATCATTAACATTAATATACGACTGTAGTGGTTTTAAAAGAATGACATTTAGTTACTTCTTCCATCTTTAGGAAAGCAAATATTTGCCAAGTTTCTCAGTAAAATTATTATGTACAGCCTGTATATAACTTTTTACGTCTGAAAGAATATTACTGTTTATACTGTCAAATGACATAAAAATGATGAATGGACAAATAGCATCTTCCCCTGAAATATCAAGACTAAGTTGAGAACACAGGAAAACTTCTCCATATGGTAATAAACCCCTGGCATTATTCCAAATACCACACCTGAAACTCATCCAGATTTGTGAAGGTGAATGGAAAAGGGTCAAGGGGCTATCAACTAATGCTATGTGAGGTCCCAACTGAGAAATAAATTCTACCTACGTGCTGCGTTTTACAACACTATTCGTTCCTATGAAGGACTTCATGCCAGGCATGTGCTGCAAACAGTGAAAACCTGAGAGCAGGAAGACAAATGCTGAGTTGGTTGCTAACTATAATTGTGCTTTCTGATTAGTGTTCTATTAAATGCAAGACATTTTCATTTGGATGGGAAAATAAAAAGTAAATTTGTAGCTATTAGGCTGATGTTTTCCTCTAGGTTCCCCTGAAATTCTGAGGAATGAATAACATGAGAAAGACTATTGTTTGTTTTTCTGAGGCATATTAACAACTGATATAATTTTTGGTATCCTTAACTCTTGTGAAAATCTAGAAATTAATTTTTCATATGTCCTATGCTATAATAAACTTTATTCATCTTTTCTAATACCCTATATTATAGCTCATCAAAGCTCCACTTAATGATATAAAATTAAATTACAGGAAATTTTTCTTAACAAGAAAACAAAGTAATTGTAACTAAATATGGTCCAATCTATGTATTTTTTTTTTTTACTTTGGGTTCTTTTGCTAGCAACTGAGAAAAAGAGATAAAAAGCACAATTTATACAAATTCATTCTCTCTAAATCACTTATTTATTTAACAATATACTTATTTCATATTTACTATGTACTTGACCACTATGGTCACAAACTTAAAAGTAAACTTTAAAAAATATTTCAGGAATAAATTGGTGGTAATATGATAATAACTATATCCCTTTATATCTATTTTGTTCCCTAATTTTCATTTTTATATTTGCATCTTTACAGAATATTCCCTACACAAAATCCCTGTTCAGTCAACACTTAATCATTAACTGTGGGATTCTGAGGATAAAGTCTTTCAGTTCCCATCCATTCATAAGCCACTCACTCTTCTAACCTTCAACACAATTTCTAACTACACATAAAATATGCTGTGGGGTGTGTGTGTGTATGTGTATGCGTGCATGCGTGCATGCGTGTGTGTGTGTGTGTGTGTGTGTGTGTGTGTGTGTGTGTGTGTGAGATGGAGGGTAGTGGCAGAGGATGATTTTAAGCAGAAAGTTCAGAAAATCTTGCAGCTCCAATTTGTAATTCCATAGACTGAAAACCATTGATTAAATGCAGGTGAAAGTTCACAAAAGTAAAGAGAGTATAAAAAATAAGTGATTTGAAATAATTCTGATGGTCAAAAAATGTGTGAATATATACAGGCCTTGAAGAAGCAAGGCTTTACTAAGGCACTAGTATTTAATTGATGTTAAAAGAAGTAAAATCTAACTAGTATGAGTATATTTTTAAAACTCATTCTGTTAGGCACACATATACATAAGCATGAGTTTTGTCCTGAGGCTTATTAGCTCTGACTAGCTCTTTAAGATGTTTTAATATATTAGTTCTGTCTTCTTGGGTCAGGCACCCTGGCATAAACTAGCTGAAAAGAGTAATTCAAAATGATCCTTAAGGGATTACTTTTAGATACAACATTCAATAAACATAGAAATTTGAACAATGCATTCCCAACATAAAGTAAGGGTTAACATTTGTCCCCATGTTTTTTTGTTATAGTGTTTCCTGCAAAATAAAATTAAGAAATAAAACTATCAGCTTTTAATTATCTGCTAGTTTTACTGAATAGATTGTGCACATAGAACTTGAAACGATAAATTTAATATTCATATTAATCATTCAGTTTTACATTTGTTTACATCATTCCTGATCAGTTGGATTATCTCCAAATGAAGGTTGAAATGAACTCTGAGGGGACGTAAGAAACATTAATACATCACTTCAGGTAACTTTCTTTGCAGAAACAGATTATAATAGAGGCTTTAGTAGCTCTGTCCTTAGAGTCACCAGAGTACAGGCTCGATTTCCTGCAATGTGAAACAGACAATAATGCTACCTTTCGATGCTAGATGTTATCTGTCGACATTCAGCATTATTCCTATATAGAAAGGGCTAGAAATCTGTAAACCACCTTTTCCAGACTCCGTTCCAGCAGGGTTCAAGTCTGTATACTGCCAGTGAGAGACCTGAGTGATATTTAAAGGGCGAAAGCAAAGCAGTGACCATTCTCCTGGGAATCATTCGTTGTAGCACTACCGGTGGACGATGACCAGCAGTGACTTCTTGCAATACCTGCAATGTTCTTCTTGCCGAGATTATCGGCACTCTTAGCCAGTGGAAGATTTGGTAGACTATTTTCTTGTATCGAATACCTTCCTGCCTCAAAGTCTCAGAGTAGTTCCAGTTCCTGACCAGCCTCAGACCAATACACTGTCTCATAGGCTCTTTGTAAGGAGTAAGTAGAACAATAGACGAAAAGTTCTTAGAAGATATCAAGATCTTGCGATAGTACTCTTCAGCAAGTAAAAATCAAAGTGTGATGAAGTGTGACACGCATATAAAGAGCAGAGGCACTGGAGCCAAGTTCCCAGTAAAACCCAGTCAGAACACTTTCTGTGCCATGGCTGGATGCAAGTTATTTAATTGCTTTTAATCCTCTCAGTTTTTTGGTCTTTAAAACAACAACAATAATAATAATAATATCCATCTCATAGAGTTGGGAGAACTAAATGTAATAATGTCTATAGTATAGTGTAAGCAGCTTTAAGCAATGCTTTACATTGCCACTTGATAATTGTTATTAAGATTCCGTGATGAATAATAAGGGCATTTCTAAAAGTTTCAACTATCACATTTTAAAAAGTATATAATGTACATTTCAATAACATGAAACAAAGAAAGAAACAAGCTAAGGAAAAGTAATGTGCCCACTCATGAAGTAAGCAACATTTATGCTGAAATTAGCATATGGTGCCTTTGCTCACACCAGTGGTACTGTTGCTTCTCCTGATCAATAACAAATGCATGTGCACTTTCGTTGTTCTAAGATTAAATGCAAAATCACTCTAAACCTAAGTGTGAATAAGTGTATTACACTTAAATTAAGTGCGTTATACTAAAATAGGACCAAAAGCATCTTTATTGTTGAATTCCCAGCTGAGGAAGAAATTTTTTGAGTCGTTGGGAAAGAGTAAGGAAAGTTTTCTAGAAATCCTGAACACATAACATAGATAGAGCCTTATTATTCATGATCCTAAAAATATAATTATAATCAGACTCAGTTATTTTGTGCTCCTGGGGCTTCGTGTCTTTTTAGAAATTCTGTGTTACCCTTCTATTACTACCACTATACTATACTACTAATCAGCATTGCCATTCATTGAATGCTGGATACTGTGCTAGGTGTTTTACAAATTACTCATATAGTTACCCATTATAACAACCATAAAAGATAAGTATGAATATTCCTTTTTTACAGATAGGGAAGTTAAGGGTCAGCATGGTTAGGTGACTTCCCAAACCTACAAATAAATAAGATTCTATTAAATATCTATTCTTCCCACTACACATGCTTACTGTCCTCTTCTTCATTTATATTTCATGGACATTATTTTGTTGGAAGGCAAAGTCTGTAAGCACTATTTCAGCTTTTTCAAATTTGCTTTATCAAATTTGAAATTCAAGAAATTAAATTCTCCAAATATAAAACCATAAGTATACACATAATGGGTACTTTAAAAAAATGATATCAATATGAATGTGCTTAAAATCAATCCTCTTTTAAAATATTTTGAAATATATTTACAATAATTTAAAATAATTTATCTTGGTTTTACCTGTTTCACATGTACTTTAAATCATGTTTAACAATACTACAGAGCAACCCAATGTAATATGTATGTTCTAAAAATGTATAGTGTGCAAATTATTAGAGAGAATTTTGCTGTCCTCAAACTTACCAACAGCATAATATTTGTTCACATTTGAAGAAACACCAACCACTGATCAGCTAATAGACTGATGATAAATAGATGGATGATAGAAGATGGATAGATAGAAAGACAGGTAGATAATGATGACAATGATAGATACAGATAGGCATACACACACACACACACACACACACACACACACACACACACACACACACACACACACACACACACACACCCCAACGTCATGTCCTATTAGGGTGTTGAAGACTAGCTGGACAAATTTGCCGCTATATGTTTAATGCCACTTCTAAAATGTCAAGGTGGATTGTGGTTCAGTTATGGTCTGCTTTACCTGAGAAATCAGCCTATTATGCTTGTACTCAACTACTATAAACAACAAGTCATTGAACCTCAATCTTAAAACAGCATTCTTGGTGTATTCTCCTCACAATGAGGGTCACACTTCAATAAGACAGGTTGAGTATCCCTTATCTGAAATGTTGAGGATCAGATTTTGTATTTTCAGATCTGAAAAAAAAGTTTCAGATTTTGGATTTTTTCAAATTTGTGGAATATTTACAGAATGCATACCAGTTGTGCATTCCTAATCTGGAAATTCAAAATCTGAAATGTTCCCATGAGCATTTCCTTTGAGCATGATGTTGGTACTCAAAAACTTTTGAGTTTGGAGCATTTCAGATTTTGGATTTTTGGATTAGGGATGCCCAGCCTGTAATGATGATTAAGATTAATAAAGATCATAAGAATGATGATGATAAAGTAAAGAATGAAACACAATAATTGTCAACAATTATTTAGCACATAAAATGTCTCAGGTCTTATGCTTATATTACCATGTCCTTTAAACTTCAGAACACTCTTTTTAGAATGTATTGTTCTCTTTTTGCTCTTATAGGAAACGCTGAAAAGACTAATAGCTTAAGCTCTGGAATTAACTGTATGGACTTAAATCCTGACATTACAACAAATTAATGGATCACCTTGGAGAGCTTACCTTACTTTTCTTTCTTGTCTGTAAAAACTGGAAAATATCCCCACCTTATAGGTTTTCTTGTGAGAAGTAAATAAAATAAATACATATAAACTGCTTACAACAGCACCCAACCATAAGTAAATTCTCAAAAAAATTTGCTCTGATTATGCCAGTTTTTATGAAAAATCATTTTGAAATGACAAAATTCATCACTTTCTATTATGCTTGACATGACTAAAGTCTTAGTGGAGAGAGTAAAACATTGTCCTACCTGTGTATCCAGTTCTGCAAACACAGTTGAAGGTTCCTGGAAAATTCTGGCAGACGGCACCATTCCTGCAAGGACTGCACAGGCACTCGTTGATATCTCTCTCACAGGCCCTACCAGTGAAGCCATCTGGGCAGCTGCATGAAAATCCTCCCACTAAATTGTGACAGGTCCCACCATTGTGGCAAGGGGATGGAAGGCATTCATCTATATCTATTTCACACAAGCTACCCGCATATCCTGGCAGACACTTGCATAGGAAGGGCTGCAGAGGTTCATTTGCCACAATGATGACTGGAAGACTCTCTTGGCTCTTCGATTCAGAGCTCACAGCCAGTCTTCTTATACAGCTCCCCCCATTCTGACATGGGCCATGAATGCATGAGTCATGATCCACGGATTCTACCTTTACCCCACTCTGCCGGAAAAGGATCTCTTTGATGCTTTCAAAGAAGGTGGCTACACCACCGGGATTCACATACTGATTATTATTTCGCTTCACAGCTGCCAAAAGAAATGTTCTATTGTTCTCTTCATATGCACCATAGAGTTGTACAGCAGTCCCTAGGCCTGCAAGCTGTGAACTGGCTATGCGTAAGAAATGAAGGTAGTGGTTAGTCAAGAAGTCCTTTACTGTTGGCACACCAAGACGAAGTAAGATGCTGTTATCCACTGTAGCGTTGGAAAATCCAGAAAAGAAAACTCGGATATTGCTCGTGACTGTGCTGTGCACTCCATCATTGCTAAGGACAGTCAGATCAAATGTGCCATCTGTGGACCTTGGCTGGGAATTCAGGTCACAAGTGCCCCCTGGAATATTGAAGAGGCTTGTGACTCCCGACATAAGGGAGCAGTGGAAGCTGTCTAACACATCCGGATCCTGTGGCTTCACAGAGCCCAAAATCCCACCAGGAAACAAGTTGCCATAATAATTAACAAATATTTCCACCGTTCGAGACTGTGAAGGATTGTCATTTTGGTCTATAACTGTGATGTGCACAGTTCCTGTGGAAGACATTTGAGGGACACCAGAATCCCTAGTGACCACAGACAGATAGAAGTCTGCAATCTGCTCTCTGTCAATCTCTCTGGTTGTGCTCAGCACTCCAGCAGTGTTCAGACTAAAATAATTGGTGGCAGGGCCTGTGGTCAGCAGATAATAGGTAAAAGGGCCTTGATTTGGAGGGAGATCAGGATCAGTGGACTGAAGGGTCATCACCAGAGTTCCTGGGCGTTTGTTTTCCATAACTTCTCCTTCACTGATGGTTAGCATGGGCCCATTATCATTTATATCTTCCAGGGTGACTAATAAGGAAGCACTTCCAGTAGCTGAGGGGGTCCCTGAATCAACAGCCAAAACTGTGAGATTATAGATTGGTAGTGTTTCTCGATCTAATTCTGCAGTAACGGTGATCTGTCCTGTTTGTGGATTAATGGAAAAGGCACCATTTTCATTCCCTGATCCGATGAAGTAAGAAAACCTGCTCCAGCTGGGGATGGAGTCTGAGTCAAAGGCACTGACAAAGGTCACATGAGTTCCTGTGGGGACCCCTTCACTGATCTGAACACTGTAAATGTTTAGACTGAAAATGGGTGGGTCGTTGGCATCAAGCACAGTGACATTTACAGTGACCTCATCTATATCTGCACCCCTAATGCTTCCAAAATTTTTGGCCAATACCTTCAAAGACACCCTTTCTTCTTTTTCTCTATCAAGAAGTCCAGAAACATAAATTTGTCCAGTCTTTTTATTGACCTGGAAACCCTTCTTTCGACTGTTACCAAAAAGCAAATAGTGTACCTCCCCATCAGTGCCCAAATCACGGTCACTGGCAAACACTTCTCCAACAATGGTACCTTTAGGAGCTGCCTCTGAAATTTCAAAATAATAAAGTTTGGAAACAAAACGAGGCACATATTCATTCGTCCCTTTTAATTGTATGTTAATAGTGGCAAAGCTACACCTTTCTTCATCTGGGACATTGAAGGCTTTCACAGTAAGATGGTAGCTCTGCTTGGTTTCAAAATCCAAGAAGCCTTGAGTGGTGATGACTCCTGTGTTAGGGTCAATGACAAAGAGGTCACTGTCAGATGACTGTACTGTATATGCAATCACAGCGTTTGTTCCAGAGTCAGCATCTGTTGCATTTAGGTGGATAACAGTTGTCCCACTTGGGGCATTTTCCAAAACAGCAGGAAAGTATTCATCAGGAAGGAATACTGGAGAATTATCATTCACATCAATCACATTTATGGTCACACTGCAGTAGCCGGTTCTTGCAACCCATCCTCCATCGGTAGCACTAATAGTTATTTCATGTTTCTGGCATAGCTCATAATCAAGGGCTTTGGCTAGTGTTAATACACCAGTGGAAGAATTGATTGCAAAAATGCCATCTTCATTTCCTGAAGAAATGCTATACCTAATCAAGCCATTCATAGCTGCATCTCTATCTCGTGCAGAAACAGTTCTGACAATGGCTCCAATACTATGGCTCTCTGGGATGGTTGCACTCATGTGGCTTTGAGAGAATTCGGGTGTATGGTAGTTTTCCTCAGTGACAGTTATTTGAACAGTTGCTTGGGACGAAAGTGGAGGGTTTCCTTTATCCTTTGCAGTGACCGTGATCAAAAAGTTTTGATTCAAGTCAGAAATCAGGGATGATGCTACTGAAATCCACCCTGTATCATTGTCTAACTTAAATTTTCCTAAATGATTTTCATTAGAAATAAAATACTCCACTTCAGAATTCAGTCCAAAATCTTTATCATCTATTGCAGTTACTTTGATTAAATTTGTACCAACTTTAACATTTTTGGTGACTGGAGTAAAATATTTAATTTTAAGAAATTGAGGTGCATTATCATTACTGTCCACTGTGTTGATGGTAACTGTTGTCTCACTAAGTAAGGAAGGATTACCTCGATCTGAAGATGTCACTACAAAACTATGCCGGTTGATGTTCGCGTTGCTGACGCCACTGATGTTTTGGTATTTTAAGACCTGTTTATTGAAAATCTCTCCGGTGGTGGCATTAATTCTGAAATATTCTGACTGAGATTTTATAAAATAAAACACTTGTCCATTTGATCCCTCATCGGGATCTGTTGCAGATACCTGAGTCACTTTGGAGCCAATCTCAGTAAGTTCAGGGCAATCTAGATAATAGGAAGGTCTGCTAAATCTTGGAGCATTGTCATTGACATCTGTCACAAATATCGTGACATCTGTACTTACAGTCCACCCAGAATCATGTGCAGAAACTCGGATTCTGTAACGGTCCATATCTTCCCTATTTAAAGGTCTACTAATGATGATATCCCCTGTGCTAGGATTAATTGTAAATGGAAGACTTGTGTCCATTATCGAATATCTACTAATTGCATTTACACCAATATCTTCATCAGAAGTTGTGACACGTGTAACTGTGTATCCTAAGGGGGAATTTTCAGGAACATGGGCACTAAATATCTGAGAAAACCTAGGGGCATTATCATTTTCATCTAAAATATTAATGATGACTTTTACTGAGGTACTCTGAGAAGGTGTTCCTTTGTCAGAAGATTTTATGGTGAGCACATAATGTGATATTTTTTCCCTGTCTAAAGGTCTAATGCTTCTAATTTCACCAGTAGCATGATTAATACTGAAACTATTTTCTTTGTTGCCGTTAACAATTTCATAATCTAGCTGTCCGTTGGGTCCACTGTCCTTGTCCATTGCTGAAACAGTAAGTATTTTTCGAGGAGAAAGGTTTTCCAATATTTCAGAAACAAATGGATCTTCCTTAAAAATTGGAGAATTATCATTGACATCTAATACTGTTATGTCAAGTTTCTCATAAGAAGAGAAAGGAGGAAAACCTCCATCTCTTGCCTCTATCCATACAACATATTTCTGTATCTTTTCAAAATCCAGAGGTTGACTAATCGATACCTGCCCTGTTAATTGATCAATTTGAAAAGAATTGCCAAGATTCCCACTTGCAATATAATAGGACAAAGGTTCTCCTCTCAATGAGGATCCCGAAACGGTCGTGACAAGAGTGCCTACTGGTTGGTTTTCAGGAAACATGAATGTTTGTTCTTTGGCTCTGACTTTAGGGAAATCTGCCTTGTTCACAAATCTAACAGTCACTGTTGTAGAATCTGTCTTTGGAATTAAGCCACCATCTTTTACATGTACAGAAAATGTCACTTCTGAAGCTCCATTTAGTGGTCCAGCTGCCATAATAGCTCCCCTCAGTGGGTCAATGTGAAATTTTTCAGAGTTTCTACCCGAAAGAGAATAATGCAGTTCAGAATTGGGTCCAATATCAGCATCTGTGACTGTAACTGCAAAGACAAAGGAACCTATAAGAGAAGGAGAGTGTAGTTATAATCACGTGGAATCCTAATAAAACATTTGGTCATAGGTTAATGCATATAAAACACTATATTGCTGCCCAATGTAACTTTACTTTCTCAAGATTATTGGGAAGAACATTATCTCCTATATTTTCTCTGAAGTTCTCGAGTCAAATCTGTTTTAGGATAGTCTTCAGAGACTGACCTGCCATTTCCTAACTAAAACCTGTACAGTCCATTGGATTGTTGGATTTAATATTTTTCATTATTCCTTTGAGAGAAGCACAGGGAAGAGAACTAGCTAATCATTAGGAATCATAGCTGCCAGGAGAAAAATCTGCACATACAGCATTCCAACATACATGATAATATGTGAGCTCTGCAAAGAGCTATGCTTCTACCTAATTTAAAAGAAAAAATGAAATCATTGTTCTATTATTCTTAAAATACCTTTGAATTATTACATATGTACTCATGTCAACAAATATATTTTTAAAAAATTACTGTTGATTCCTTATATCCACTGTCTCATGGAAAACTTTGTCTGTGAGCTATTAACTTAATAAAGTTAACTTACTTTGGATTTTGGTGGTCAGGGCCCCTAACTCCAGCTTTTTTCAAGGGCCAACTCTATATGCATATGTCTGTGTGTGTGTGTGTGTGTGTGTGTGTGTGTATGTGTGTGTGTGTGTGTTATGCATAAATCAGTTAAAATAATTATAAAGTAGTAAGAAATAAGAACTGTGGAAGAATGGACTCAATTTGGATTCTAAAAGTTAATGTTCGGAATGAGTGCCAATGGAACAGATTGTAGTAGAAATATACAGAAAACTGCCATAAGGATGTATTTTCAATACACTGTATAGTCATTCAGAAACCCTTCTATATTGCACCACAGGTTGTAGGTTGGATGCAATTAGAATCATGCCTGCCAGCATCATTTCAGCTAAACACCTTCATCAGAGATTTATGACTTTGATATTGACATTTCCTCTTGATAGAAAGTTGGCACATACATTTATACATTTTATACTTCCAATTGGTATCAATTAGACATTCTCAGGTTAAAAAAAAATCAAAGATCAATGAGAGGAATACTGGATCTATTTATTTTTTTCTGACAATTTAAAATATTTTCAAGGCAAGACTAAAGAAATTATGAGCTGTATTTATATATTTTCCCATTTAAAAACTAATCGAAAAATTACAAATGGCAGACATTTGTGCAGTTCTTATGAGAATATACCATTCTTTGCAAATAAGCAAATAATACCAAACTAAACTTAAAAGAGATGCAGAAAGATAACTGCATATTGTCAGTATGAAAGTGGTTCATAATTGGCTCCATGAGCTAACAGAAAAACCTTCATCCACCAAAATAGGAATAAAAATAAATATTAATTACAATTTTTATTCATTCATTAAACATTTTTGAAAATCTATCTATATAGCATTAAAGTAAAATATTCATTTTCTACCACCAAATATATTTGAATGCCTATTACCTCCCAGATAACGTTTCAGGTGCTGGAATATGGCTTGAAAAATAGAGACGTCCCTCCTTTCAGGGAACTTACACACTAATTACACCTCAGGGCAGAACCATCTTTAACTATGAAGTGATATCTATTTTAATCATTTATAATACTGGAGTAATACTAATAAATGGTCATTGGGAAAATGTGGCAATTACAAAATCTTATACACAATTGGCCTGAGAAGAAAGAGTTCATTTATGAGATTCAAAGTTTCTTCAGTTTTATTATACAAAACAACCTAAATTTTATGGGATTTGCAAAATTAGACTATAACAGAAATATATATATATATATAAATAACATAAATGTATTCATAGAAAATGTCCAATATATAGTTTGCATATATCCATGTGGTCTCAGTTGGTTTGATTACCTGGAAGAGTAGGAGATGGGATGTGTGTGACAAATGGGTGATGTTGAAATCTTGGTGGATTGTCATTGACATCAGTCACAGTGACGAACACACTGGTGGAACTGGAAAGAGGCTCTGGGGATCCAGCATCACTGGAGACCACTACTAAAGTATAATTATCTTTCGTTTCCCTGTCTAACAGTGCACTGGTGATGATTTGTCCTGTGGATGGGTTGATGGTGAACTGAGAGTTTCCACCAATGATCCTATAACTGAAGCAGAAGCAGAGATAGGCATATTTCTCATAGATTTAATATTGTAGTATCTATTTACTGTAAGTTAAAAACTGAGGTAGAAACATAAAAAAATACAAGTAAGATCACACAACAATGAAAGAAAGAATTTGGCTAGAAGGTAAACACTTCAAATTTTATGTGAATATTACATTGATAGTCTTTTTTGTAGGATGTCTAATGAATTCAAGTAGGTCTCCACAAGGTTTTCAGGACTACAATCATGTAAGGCCCCCAAATCAACCCAGAAGACTACTGTTATAAATAAATGATCCTGAAGATATAAATCAGGGCTTTGTTCTGATACTGTGATTAGTGGCTGGGATCACAAGTATCTTTTAAATGAAACTAAAAGTTATTTTTCTGCTGTATACCATATTAAACGGAGAAGATTTGTTGAAAATCTTCATTAAGGACAAAACACTGTATTTGACATATATTGGCTATCCAGAACAAGTAAAGAACTGATTATGTATACAGAGACATTCCTAGTTACTAAGTCTCTCATTCGTCATTCCTCATATGGTTATGTTGATATTTGTCAGGAGAGGTATGACATCTTCATGGATATTTTGATGCTAACCAGATTGGTTAACGGACAGGATTTTCCACTGAGAATAGCTTCTCTCTTTTTTCTGAAGCGTAAAGCTAACTCTATGTATTCCTGATTTTGTGTCTGAGGTGGGGGTCCAGAGATCAGCTAAGAAAAATAGCTAAGCTTGAAGGTTCAAAAATCAGCTGTAGTCCATAATTTTTAAAGTTGGAGTGTAGCAAGGAAATGGATGTCTTTTAATTACTTTTTTAGACCAACAAAGAGATAGATAGTCTGGGAATTAACCACACGTTTCTATAGTTTGGTTTGTGCCCATATAAACATAGCAACAGCACATGTCTAATAGCAACTTCACACACACACACACACACACACACACACACACACACACACACACACACACACACACACACACACACCCCTACATTGCAGCCAGTAGCGTGTACATTCCTCCTATTGTGCACAAAGCTTAAAACAAACATTTCAGCACTTTTACCCTATTATAGTACGATTACAAACTACTGAGGAGCTACTATTTAACAAGAATAGAGGTCCTATAAAATGGCAGCAAAATAGAAAAATCATAGACGAGGTTTGGTTGAGAAACGATTTCAGTATTGATAATGTAATTGATATCACTTATATTTCTAACACTTTTTGCCACACCCACATGCCAGAATCAGGAATGAAAGAGAATAGCACTGACTATATTTCTTGCACCAGAAGTGACTCTTTGTAAAATGTAATTACTACCCTCATGCAGTAGATAATATCTGTTCCCTTTATCAAAATAAAAATATCAGAGTTTTATATTCAGGACTCATGGAATAATCTAATTTTCTGCATAATTTAATCCAAGGAACCTGGTGATGGAGTTTGGATGTGTTGTCCCCTCCAAAAATCATGTGGAAATTTGATCCCCAATGTGGCAGTGTTGGAAACTGATTGAGTCATGGGGATGGATCCCTTATGAATGGATTAATGCTCTCCTGGGGGGGGGGGTGTTAGCGAGTGAGTTCTTGCTCCATTAGTTCCCATGAGAACTTGTTTAAAAGACCCTGGCACTTCCTCTCTCTCTCTTGCTTCCTGTCGCCATGTGATCTGCTTGTACCCACTGGCTCCCTGCCACTTTCCGCCATGAGTAGTAGCAGCCTGAGGCCCACGCCAGACACAGCTGTCCCAGAATCGTAAGCCAAATAAACCTCTGTTCTTTATAAATTACCCAGTCTCACATATTTCTGTATAGCAACACAAAATGGACTAATACAACTGGATCATGAGAATTGTGACTTAATATTTTGGGAACTTTGTTGCTATTAATAAACGTAATTACCAAATACTTTAATAGAAAAAAAGTATTTAATACTGCCACAAACTTTCTTACAGCTTTATGACAGCAAAGCTCAAGGTTCAATCAAATATCTGTTCCTTTAAACATTTGCAAATAAAAATAAAATAAGAATGATTAAAAATTTAGATTTGGGTTTTTGTATATGTCAAAACCATGGTGTATTAGAAAAAGCAATGTGCTGAAAGGCAAACGATGTGGCATCTGGTCCAGGTTCAACTAAACAATTCATAAATAAACCTGATATTGTAAGTTCTTATTCTTTATTTTACACTATTGTACCCACTATTGCCCATATGATTATCTGTTTAAAAGTAGGCAATATATTTAGTATTTTTTAAATGAAAGAATAAATTGTCATATTAATAAGTGATTAATTTTTCTAGACTCTACTAGATTCTAAAGTATGCGAAAGGTACATTTTAAGTGAGATATTCTGTAACACCAGTTGCATGCAAATTTATACTTCTAAGCTTTTAAAAATGAGAAATAGAAGAAACACAGTTGCTCTGTAAATAGAAGATAGACTGCTAAGATAAATATGCTCAGGTTTTTGCCTCTCTTATTTGAGGATTACTTCAGTTCTCATTTCTCAGGGAGATCTCTCCCTCTTCTCTGGTCCACATTCATTTTTTTGTAAGATTATGAAATTTATTTGATTGTGTCTTGTACTGTCTTCTTAACGTTAAACATTGATGCTGCTCCTTAAAGATTTCTAGCATCTTAGTCACTTCTTAATGTGTACCAAACACACTACTAGGCAATGTATATATGCTCTCATTTAAATCTCAAAACAATTCTAATAGTTTGGTTTTAGTTTTGGATTTTTGTAGATGAAGAATCTGAATGTAGGGGAGATGAATAATTGTACAAGGAAACACATGGGTGCAATCTATAAACAGTAGATCTAGAGTTTGAATTTCTTTTTTTATGACTTTAACAGGCACTTTTCCCAGTGTATTACAATTTAAAGAAGGCAAAACTCAGCTGAGGAAATGTAGTGAAGACAATAAATGCTGCACCCAATTGCTAAAGCCAAAATGGACCCTTGCTCAAGGTGTGTCAATATAGAATCATACACTGATTTAGTTCAATGCAAATCAACAAACATGTTAACTTATTTTCTGATTCTAGAATAAGATATTTCTATTTCAAATTATTTGCAGAAACTGAAACTATTGTTATCTGAATTCTGAATCAATTTCTGTGGCATTTGTAAAGCTAAAATATCCCTCTCTGATTATCTTAACCTTCTTTGCCTTTTCCTGAGACCTACTAGTTTCATAAGGCACTATACTGTATGCAGCAAGAATACAATAATTTAGTAACAGTTAAGAGACTAGACTTTGGGACACATTTCACTTGGACATGAATTTTAACCTCGTTAACAGTAAGCAGCTAAATTCATAAAATGTCTTAACTTTTCTAAGACTTCTCTCTTCATCTATGAAGTGGTGGTCACATGTATACTCCTTTCATTTGGTAGTTTTGAGTATTAAATGTAATTTCGTAAGAAAAGCACCTGGCATTATAATTGATCCATGTTAAGCACTCAAAGGTCTAGGTTTACACACATAATTAAACAGATATGTACATACAATTATAATATAATAACCAATTATGTATAGTCTACCATAATTTACCTATATTTTAACATAGTAAATGGATAGATGAACTAAAAACAGAAACATGAATAAATCAGTAAAAAAATCCTAGATTCAAGCTTATATCCTAAATGAAAGAAAGACATCTAGAAAATGCAAAACAAGACAGTAGGTTAAAGTGCTATGAAACTGTTAAGAAATATCATTCTAGGTATTTAGAAGACAAAGCGTTACACTTTTGGCTAGAATGATTAAAATGAAGCCTTACTATGGAAGGCTAAATTTAAGCTAAGTTTTAAAGGGACTACCCTTTTAAACTGTTACAAATAGTGTTGGAAAAGGGATTTTTAAAAGGTGTTGTAAGCCAGTGGTCGGCAAACCTTTTCTGCGAAGGGCGAGATAGTAAATATTTTCAGCTTTGCTGGCTGTAAGATCTCTGTTGCAGTACTCGGCTTGCCATTTTAGTGCAAAAACAGGCATAGACAAAACAAAGTACATGAATGGACATGGCTGAATTCCAATAACACTTTATTTACAAATGCAGGCACTGGGCCGAATTTGGCATTGCAGGTGGCAGTTTGCCGAGTCCTGGTCTAGGACATAGAGCGACTTGAACAAAGCTATACGACTTGGGAAAGTATGGATACTTTTCCCAGGAGCAGAAAATGATCCAGTGAGGCCAAAATTTTGGCTATATGAGGAGGATTTGTGCAGAATAACCTTGGGAAGACTCTGGGGCTGTTTATGAAGTGATTGGAATATGGAGACTGGGCATTATGCCATAGGCAAACTGGAAATTGAAAGATTTCAAGGAAGGGAGTATCATTGTTAAAAAGGAGTCAATGAATGCTCAGGCTGGTTCATATGATTGCCATTGCCCTTTCATTCACTCAGGCTTTGCTTTGTCTGAATTATTTTCCACAACACTGAGAGAAGAATCATCATAAAATATAAACTAGCCATGTTATTGCTCTGCCTAAAACACTTCCATTATTTCTCCTATGAAATTAAGAAGGAAATTTTGAGTATGTCATGTGGTATATACAAGGTTCATTCCTAACCTATACCAGCTGTATTGAAAGGTTGTTTCTCTGATGCTACGCTTTTGCATAGCTCTTTGCTTTTGTACCTGTTATTGTCTGGCTAGAAGGTCTTTCATCCTTTTCTTTGCCTATAAACTATTTTTCTGCCTTCCTAAAAATCATTAATCACTTAAAGCTTCTACTGATTTTCTCAAGGAGCATTGATTGTACTGTTCCTTCCACACATTCTGTGTTTAACTTATACTTATTGCAAGAGATTATAATCACAAGATTACAAAATTACCTCCTGTATTAAACTATACTCCCTAAGGGACCTAGAGTGCCTAACTCCTCAGAATTTAACCAAGTGATTAGTACATGTTAAGGGCTCCCTAATTTTACAGTATAGTGTAGTATTAGATTGGAGGGACTAAAAACTAGAGTCAGGAAAGTAAGGTAATTTTTATTATAATTGTCCAAGCAAGATGTAATTATGGACTAAACTAGAATCTTGGCAGGAAGAGTGCACAGAAAAGAATGGGTGTGAGAGGCAGTGGAAAAGAAGAAACATGAGAATGTGCCCACTGACTGACTATGGAGTGAGAAGATGACCCTTAGCTACAAGGTGTAGATGAAGACAGCAAGACAGCATTATTAAGAGAAAGCAGAAATCCAAGATGAGAAACAGGAAAGATTAGCAGTTCCGGGTACATTGTGTTTATGAGGCCAACAAAACATTCAGATAGAGTATGTCTACCAGAGAGTTATAAATATGGGTGGGAAGCTCTGGAATGGAGTCAGAGTTGATAGTACAGATTTAGAGTACATTTTATTGCACAAAGTTGATGGCTGTAGCCACGGACATGGGTCTCTCTCTCTCTCTTAAATAAAAGAAAAGACTGAGGAAAAAATATTCAGATTACTTGGCTGGGAGAGAAACAGGAGATACAGAAGGCAAATCAGAGATGCAAGTTGAGAAATAAGAAATAACATTTACATAGATCTACAGGAGGCAAAAAATGTCAAAAAGAAACGATGAAACGATGATCTATATAGTGCAAACAATGCAAAAGGTAAAGGAAAATATTGACTCAGATGAAGTTGCTGGCCTTGACAAATTTCAGTAGAGTATTCTGATACAGTCTTTTTTAGGAAAGCAATAGAGGAGAAATCAGATTGAAATATTTTCAGAAATAAATGGATGGAGAAACTGTGAGGTAGTAAAGCCATCTTTGCAAACATCTGTGGTAAAAGTAAGGTGAATAAAAGGAACATTTCTAGAAAATATTAGAATCATTCATTCAATGTATTTAATTAAGTGCCAGCCACTATTATGTGTCAGACATTGTGCAAAAACTATACATTACGAATAAATAGACATGAGAAAGATTAAAAGGAAAAAAACCTAACATTAACTTAGTGAATTCTATGTCCCAATAATTGTGCAAGAGATGTTTGTGGATATTAACTGATTCCATACATATTGTTTGATACATAGTAGGTGGTCAAGAAATATTTAATTCTCACCAACAGTAAAGTATAAATTCTTATCTCCACCTTTACTGAAGCAGATATGGAACCTTAGGGACATTAAAATGACTTTACTAAGTCATGGTGAGCAAATAAAGTAACCAGAATTTAATACCAGGTATCCTGAGCATTTCTGTAGATAAATAAATGATCCAGGGAAAAGGGATAACCTGAAACTACAAGAGAGCAATGCAATAGCTATTGAATTAAAGACTTGGAGGAAATTGAATGGGATGGGATTAAAAGAACAAGTTAAGGAATTTGCCTTAGAATGTTGACCTTGTCAATACAGTTTTATGACTTTCTCCAGTTTTGTGACATGAAAAAAATTAGAAGAGAGATTTGAATAGAGGTTTGATCTAACTGGAAGAAAAGAGAATACATATCTGTAAAAGCTAAATTCTGGAATGTGTATGTGGAAAGCAAATAAATAAACTAGATAGATCAAGAATAGGAATTAATGTAGGCTGTTTGACTAGAGGGGAAAATATTAAAGGTGAAATATAACTCAAAGAAAGTACACCATTCATATAAATGCATAGTTTGACCAAACAGGTAGGAATAAAAACACAAATAAATATTTGTTGGGTGGCTACTGTGTACAAGATCATGCTAGATCATATGGGAAAATCAACAAATTATTAGGACACATAAAGGATTGTCCTAATAGAGAGCACATTAGTAGTTGAGTAAACAATTTAAATATGTAAAGTTTAAAATGAGCAACATAAAAATTAAAACAGTAGCTCTTTTAACCTGAAAAGAGAGTGAATTTTCTCCCAGATTAAATGAATAACAAAGAGTCATTCACACCTAATATATAAATGTATTATATTCCATTAAGACTATATCAAGCCAGAGTAAAAAAGATTTAGGTTGTCCTACTTACTTTAAAGCTGTAATAATTGTTTGCCATAAGTTAATTTACAAGTGAATGTAATGTGTTTTTCACAGGATAAAAATGGCTTCAATTTTTATTTTAACTGATTGTATGGTAGTTTGCATATTTATTTGAAGACTTTCACAAATGGCTTCTTTGGATTTCAGTCAATGGAAAAGGATAAGGATAATTTCCTCTTATTAAACGAACATGCATGCACATTCGATAATCCAACCAAACCATCACAATTCATACTATTAAACCGAAATAATCACACCAGACCTACCAGTACAACTCTGTAAAACATTCAGAAAATATGAACAAGATTATCTACACAATTTTACATTGATTACCATAGTTCACAAGCACAGGACAGCACTTTGTAATGAATCTTTGACACACACTAGAAGAAAACAGTCTATCATCTTAGCATTTTATTCTAGCAATAAACGAATAGATCCATAGAAGGAAAAATCAATTTTGTAAACATTCAGCTTCACATTCGGGAATTTAAACATCTCAGACAAGAGAACTGTCCTGTTACCGATTTGCAATATTCTATATGGTATCTTTAGAGAAAGTTTCCTCTGCGTGGCAGATAATGAATTATTAGATTATCACACTACAATGGACAGGCCATCTCTTCCAAAATTGGTATCAGAAACTTACTGAGCACCAACAGGTAACAGATGGAGGGCTAAGTGTTTTGTATGGATTAGAACAATACGGGCTGACAGGTATCGAGCATTTTTTTTTTTTTTGTTCTAGGCACTATAATAAATAGTTCACTTAATGTTTTATTTATCCTTTATAAAGTCAGTTTAATTATTAGTATAACTAATCCATTGATAGGAAAACTGTTGTCCAGAAATGTTAAATAATTTGCCCATCCTCATGCAATCAGTCATAGCAGAGTCAGGATTCAGTTCCACATAGCTTGATTCACAAGGCTTTGCTCTTAACATTAAGCTGAAGACTTTGGACTGAATTTTAGAGAATGAATTTCATTATTTCTACGCTTTGGTGTAGGGGAGGTAAAGAAGGGGATATTTACTGGCCTTTTGGGGATCATATCCAAGAAGAAATTCAGTTGTACCTGACTCTCTCCAGGTGGTACTTAAGCACAATGATCCAAACAGATCCCAGCCCTCTGAAACAAGTTTGTATGTTGCTTTCCCTTCATTTATAATGCATGTATGGGTCCATTCTGTCTGGGGATTCCTCCTAAATCACTGGCCAGACCTTCTAAGCTGCCTTGGTAACTTTTTCTTCTATATCTGCCTTTTAATATTGGAAAATTCCCAGAAAGCAGTCCCGGACTCTTTCTCTTGCTAAACTCCTTAAGTGTTCTGATTCAGTCCCTTGGTTTTAAATGTCCTCTAAACATTGAAGACTACCAAATCTGTATAGCTAGCCCTGATCCCAACCCTAATCTTCAACTTATCATATCTCCGACTTCCTAGCTGATATCTCTACATGAAGGACTAGTAGTCACCTCAAACTGTACTCAAATAAAAAATCCTGATTTCTCCCAACCCTATTTCTTCTCTAACTGTACCCACTTCAGGAAATTTGCCCAGGTGTGCAAGCCAAAAACTTGGTAGATGATTCGAATTTCTCTCTTTCATTTAATTCTCCTTCCAACTCAAATACTCATATATGCTCCAAATCTATGCACTCAATTGTTATTTATCCACCTTAGTACAAGGCTACTCTATCTCTTGTTTGTATAACTATATTCATTAGTGCCTACATGGTCTCATTAGTTTGTCTCTGTAAAGCTTCTCTTTATAGCCCTGCCTCCCCCAGTCCAATCCAGGTATAAATCAGTTTATGTTGCTCCTTTGTTTAAAACTCTCCAATAGTTTCCTGCCTAAAAATAAATTTTAAAATCCTTATTCCTTGCTATGACTTGGAAGCTCTTTTATGGCCTACTTGATCTGGCCCCTGCTTAGCTCTCTGATCCCCTACTCACTCTGGCCCGGATACAATGACCTTCTTAGATAAAAATAAACTTACTTTTATCCCACTGCCCTGCACTTCTATCTTAAAGTTCACCTCCTTAGAGAGGCCATCTGCTATGGTTTGAATGTGTCCCCCAAAATTCAGGTGTTAAAAAGTAATGGCCAATGTGAAAGTATTAAGAGGTGAAGTCTTTAGAAGGAGATTAAGTCATGAAGGCAGAACCCTCATGGATGGGATTAGGCCCTTACAAAGGGGCTTGTGAAAGTGCTTCTCCCTCTCTTCTGCTCATCTGCCATGTAGGAATGCAGTGTTCATACCCTCTGAAGGATGAAGCAACAACGCACCGTCTTGGAAGCAGAGAGTAGCCTTCACCAGACACAGAACCTGGTAGTACCTTGATCTTGAACTTCCCAGATGCCATAAATGTCAGCAAAAAATTTATGCTGTTTATAAATTACCCAGTCTTAGGTATTTTGTTATACTAGCACAAATAGGCTAAGGCACCATATACAAAAATAAAACCTAAAATCTTTCCTGATTACTCTTACTGTATTATCTTGTTTTATTTTCAAGACTTTCATCACTATATGAAATAATCTTATTTATTTATGTTAATTGTCACCTCAAAAAGAATGCACATTCGAAGTGAGCAGATATCTAGCCTTGTTCACCACTGCTATTCACATCAGCAACTCAAGTGTTTATTAAAGGAAAAATGCATCTGAGGCCTACCCTCACTCAATCATCTCTGCCAAGAGGAAGAGACTAATTAAAGCCAGTTCCCAAGACAATTTTCTTAAAAGGAAATTAGTAACAGACGACAAAATAAATTATTAATCAAATCATCACTGTATCAGTACATATGCTACCCTTGAATGATGATTCCTCTGAACTCTTTAAATTCTATCATCTGATCCATTACTTTCATAGACATCTACCCCACTCCAATTTACCTAACACCATTCTACAGAAGGTGCGGGAGGTATGCAAAAATACTTATGTCTTTGAGGTTTTCTCTAGAAAATTTGGAAATTTTCATTTCTTAAGTTTAGAATGGACATGGAGGAAGGGGACAAACTAGATAACCCAATTTTACAGCTCAATTGTTTTTCATGTCCTCTCTGAACAAGCGACCATATTGCTGTTTGCCACTTTAAGAGGATTTAAGTAGAGTAAAATAAATTTTTAAACTAAGAAAACACAAATATTTTAATTGAGAGTAGTGGTAGCTTAAAAATGGTCAAAATTCTTTGACATCCCTGCCATCAAGAAGTGGTGTGTATTTCTTCTCCCTTTGAATCTGGGCTGGTCATGGCTGCTTTGGCCAATGGAATTTTGTGGAAGTAATGCTATGCCACTTCCAGGCCTGACCTTTAAGAACACAGGCAGCTCTCACCTGAGGCCCTTGGAGCCCAAAATCACCAAGTAAAAAGTCCAACTATTCTGCTAAAGAAGCACAGAGAGAAGTCCTGAGACTGCACAAGGAGAGAGGGGACCTAGCTGACCTTAACCTCCCAACCATCCCTGCCAAGGCACCATGCATGTGAAGCCATCTTGGAACCTCCAGACCACTTAGTCACCAGGCAAATACCACTAAGTCACACCAGTCAGCCACATGAAGTTGACTGGTACCAGGACCCACTGTAGTCCTGAGTTACAAAATAATGAGATATGATAAAAACATAAGTAAAATTGACAAATAAAATGGAATTTTAGATTAAGTAAAATTGTTGTTTTAAACCTCATTTTAGGGACTGTTGGATATTCAGCAATAGACAGCCAGAATAAGATTATGAGTTAACATTATAAAATTTTCAGTAAAATTAAACATGGTACTAATTTAGTCCAAAGACTAATGTTTAATGAGAAAATAATCAAATTTTACAAAGGCAAATGTACTGACCTTATAACTGCATTTGTTGAAGCATCAGCATCTGAAGCATTTACCAATAAAACATCTGTACCAGTTGGTGCGTCTTCAGGAATTGTTGTGAAATACATTTTACTGGCAAAAGTGGGGACATTGTCATTGGCGTCATCTACTATGACATTGATTGTTCCAGTTCCAGTCAATGCAGGGTATCCTAGAAAGAAATGAAAATCAACTCTTAGTGCTTATAAGTGTCAAGAACAATAACAAACTAATAATAATTAACTGTAGACAAAATCACTGAAGAGAATTTTGAAAATGTCTTACCAAAGTAAAATTTCTGAACACATAAGACAAGTGATTGGGTGAGTTTTAATTTTGTTACAAGAAAAATATTTTCATTTCTGAACTAGAATTTGAAATCTCCCCTAATGACTCTGCACAAAAGGCATATGTCATGCTCTTATCCTGTTTTAAAGGTGCTGATTCAACAACATCATTTAATTGCCACAAAAGAAGCACTGCTGGTAATTTCTCTGAAATCACATTAAAATAGCACAAATCAGATTTGGATCATACCCACGGGCATGAAATAGCTGGCCAACTAACAAGGCACTGTTAAAAACTATATTCCTAGCTATGACTATCATTATTACAAAATTCCAACTGAGTCTCCGGGGTATTTAAAACCCTTTTTCCATACTAACCAATGCTTGTTTGGGGGGGTGGGGGAGTTCACATCGTATCTCAAAGCTATAATCTTCCACTTGCTGCAAATAACTTTATGTTGATAAGCTGACAAAGAATCATTTTTGTTGTATCTTTAATATAAATGTGAAATAATTTATTTTTATTTCTTGTTCAAACTCTATTATCAACCTATAAAAAATCCAACATTTGACAGAAACTTGGAGTACATCATCTGCATGACACAAAGTAAGCAGACTCATTTTGTGATGAAGGTCAGATGTCATATTTAGTTAGAATTCTGGGGAATGTCACCATAACTAAAACGCAAAAATCATCTGCCTTTGGTTGTGTTTCAAAACCATTTTTTCAAACTTTAACTTTTCTAAACAGAAACAGTGAAGATTCTTTTAGCTGCATTTATCTAAAATAAAGCCCTCAGATACTGTCAGATGATAAGAAAGACCACGTTACTTTTGCTCCCATAAAGTTATTTCCCTTTGTCTGATGTTTAAGTCCTACTTATTTTTGCCATTCAGTATTCTGTAAATAAAGCCATTCATTCACTCATTCATCTACCCATAAAATTTTTATGAAATACCCTTCTTATCACAGAATGGTGTTGAGATTCACAACCTTCCAATATTATTTTTTCTAATAATTTTATGATTTGCTGATATTTCCTCTACTACTCTTTAAACTTTTCCCTAAGTTCTTTGATTGTAATTACTGATGGCATAGGACCAATTAGCTTTTATGCTCATATGTGTAAGGCCCAAAATTAACAGACTAGAAAATGATTATGAAATGTAATGGTTTTGGTGATCTGTTATTTTTATGCTGTATACAGGAAGCTCAAATTCTATTGTAGATGAAAGAATGTGTGTGACCAATTGAGTCAGGCACTGTAAGGAAGCATGTTACCTCCCAGAAACCTACGCAATTAAATTTAAGCTGCATGCCAACAATTGTTGCCATATATATCCTTCTTAGTAAGATACTTTATATTAAGCATTTCATTTACATTAACATATTGTAAAATTCATGACTGTAGAAATTTTACCTATTATTGTTTGACTTTACATTAAAGGAAAGAAAAGTAACTCTCACTCTATTGGTTATATGTATATGAACTACATATTTAAAAAAATAGCACAATTGCCTTTTCACTAGTTGCTTAGTATAAACAATGGTAAGATTGTGCTACAAATATTTCACACACACTCCAAAATAGATATGGAAGTATTATAAACATGTTTATAATACTAAAGCACATCAAAATAAGACTTCAAAAATATCATGCAGCATATTAGTATCAATAATAGCAAACAGTCATTGAGTCCTTAGGTACGCATTCATGGGAAGGAGAGGGTTCATATGATAAATTGAGAGAAGAGATGAATCATGGTCCCAGAGTCAAAGGATGGAAGGAGATGCAGGGGTCTTTAATCTCTTTTACTGATTTCTTATTCTGCTCACTAAATTTCAGACTGCATCAGTAAAATGGAAATAATAAAAAGAATAGAATCTACCCAAGGAGGTACTGAGGGCAATGTAATATGCTTAGGATAACACCTAGCAGAAAGTTAGAATGTATTTGAACTTGTATTTTATACTTGTTTTAAAAGAATAGAAAATTGACATATAAAAGGTCTAATTTAATTTTATAGATTTCTGTGTTACAGTTCTCAGGATTTTTCCCCCACAAACCTTTCAACTGAACCCTATGATAGTGTTATTCTGGCAAACATTTTGAATCATAATCCATCTTAATGATTTCTCTGTAGTATAAATATATGAGATACTTAGCTCTCAAAAAAATCATAGCTTTGTGGAAGACACATTGAAATAAATTTTAAAGTGCAAAATTTAAAAATTTATGGTGAGATTTTAAGGAAGACCTGAATGTTTGTGATATGCACATTGCTTTCTAATCCACAATGCTTAAACTTGTTAAAAATGACCCAGGGCTGGCTGGTTAGCTCAGTTGGTTAGAATGTGGTGTTATAACACCAAAGTGAAGAGTTCGGATCCCGGATCCCAGATCCCCATCCCAGCCAGCCACAAAAAGTAAACAACAACAAAAAAGCCCAGTAACTACCAAGCAAAGCTTTCATCTTTGGTATTCTAAAGCGTCTGGTGACACACATATGGAAAACCACATGAAATGATGACTAACTCCTTTGGTCAAGAACATCTGATTTCTTTCCTTGTATATAAACTACATGTTGTTGCTGATATATTTTCTGAGTTAGTAAGCAAACAGAAAAAAATATATATATACCCAGAAAAACGTTCAGCAAATTCAAACTCACTAAGTTCATACCAGAGAATATCTTATTTTTCCAGATGATTTTCGAAGCACACTAGTGACAACACACAATCCTGGCTTGAGCAGTGGCCCCTCAGGTGATGCTACATTCCTAAGGGGCATCTTCTCAAGCCAAAAACCTTCCCCAGAATCTCCTTTTCTCTCCTTGTTATCTGCTACGCCCCACTTTATAGGGGCTTGGAGTTCTCTTCTTATTTTTTTCCCCACTTCAAGACTAGAGAATGTGGTAGAATCTCTACAACTGTCTTGGCTTTCTTGTTTCCCCAGTAGATGTGCATACAGGTCTTATTATGATTCTTTTATTAATATTATTTTCAAGGAAAACCTTACAGAAACTATGCTCTAAATTTCTAAGTCTTCTACTGAGATTTAACTAAACCCAAATTTGAATTGTGCCTCCATTATTTTTGACTTTTACTCTTGGGAATGGAGCTTACTAACCCTCCACCCCATTCCAACTTCTTACATGCCCACTGGATAGCATGAGCTCGGGAAATCACTACCTCTCAGCTTTAGGCAGAAAATGAAATCAAGGGGAAAAAAATGAGAACGTCCTCTGATTTCACTTGAGTAAATCTCATTTCTATAACAGTCTTGTCAGAGGAGTGACACAAGTTCCCCAGTTCTTGGCCACCACAGATCTCAGCACTTCCTCTTGTGTGCTAAACTGAATTGTGAAGCTATGGTTTTGTTCTTGCTTTTCTGTGCATATTTGTTTGCTTGTTCCTTAACCCTTCCTTTTAACTGTGGGAAGAAGTTGTCCAGGGTGCTTATGTTTCTGTTTCCCAACTTTTTTATGGGTATATCCTATGTGAAGTGTTGCACAATATTTACTATTATTTTATCTTCAGTCCAGAGCTTTCTGCTGGCTCCAGGCTGATACACCCAATTGCTTATTTGTTGTCTCCTCTTACAAGTTACCACAGAACCTCAACATTCGTATGTCAAAAAATGAAATCATAATTATGGTCAGTACTTCTAGCCCATGTATTTATATATTGATTAAAATGTATATGTACATGTATACATATATGTGTTGGAAATATACATATATGAATATCACATTACTGAACACTCATTTGATACCAGATATGATTTTACATACGTATTACTCATTTAATACACACATTCCATAAGGTAAGTATTACTGTTTAATTTTTTTAAATGAAGAACTTGAGACTTAAAGAATTAAGCCATTTTTTTTACATTCATTCATAATAAACAGAGAGAACAAATTCTGAACTCTTAAAAAATATCTTCTAATTTCATTAAACTCAGATAAATCCATGCTACTCTTATTTCAGATGTTTTACTATATATTATTATCATTATTATCAACATACTTCTGCAATATCATCTATTAAGTTGTACACTAATTGAGAGAAGGGATAATTCTGTTTAGTTCATCTTTATATAGAGACATAATGCATACTACTAGGCCTTGTGTTTGGTCTGTATTAACTTTCCCATTAATTTTATGTATGGAAAACTGGTCTAGTGACTACATGGATGAAATTTCAAAGAATTGAAAACTTTTAGAAATACACAATCTGTGTATTAGCCTAAGGCTGGGGTCAAAGAACAAGACTGCAGACAAAGGTCAAAGTTTTGGAGATAGTATGCTACTGATAGACAGAAGGTCCCAATTAATCCTGAATCCCATGAGAAGAATCAGAATACTAGAGGCCAATGTTCAGCTTGAATGGATCTGATAATGATGAATTATATAGGTAGTGGTGTAATAGGGCAAGATTGTTCAATTTCATCTGGAACTGATTTATGAAAACCAGATGCAATCAGAAAGAAGAGGCAAGATGTAATCACAAAGGCAGAGGATAGTGAGCCAGAGAAAGAGGTGCAATATACAAATGAAATAAAAAGTCTAAGTCTCAGAAACTTGGAATTGTAGACGTTAGGAGGGTGCAGTGCACATTTGAATTACAAGTCAGAATCATAATTAGTAGTCAAAACTCTAGTTACAATTAGTCAGAAGATAAAAAGAATTTCAATTTGCAGTTTGTAAAATTATGTGTATTATTTATATACATTAAAGTGTGTATGTGTGCATATATGAGGATACTTCAAAAAGTTTGTGGAAAAATAGAATTAAAAGATAATTCAAATCTTTCCATGAATTTTTTGAAATATCCTCATATGTATACACACATACTTATACTTACAAATAGAAAATAAACATGGGTAAATTAATAGGAACGTTCTTAAATTTTTAAAGCGAATAGCAAAAAATATATATTATTCTGAACAACATTTTTTAAAGTGTGCAAAGAACAAATTCACACACACACACACACACACACACACACACACACACACACACACACACACACACAGAAAGACTGTCACCATTTAATTCTCTGCTTGTCCATCATACCATGGGTAGTACCAAGCCTTGTCTGAGTCACATCTTATACCCTTCAATTTGAGAAAGAATTAAACGAGCATTGCCTTTTAAGACTGGTGGCTAAATAAGCACAAATATATCAAAATGAAGTTTAAGGAAATTTCAAATAAAATTTTAAAAGGAAAAAAGTTTCAGGCAACTGCTCTATCACAAAATACGTGTAAATAAGTATAATGAATGAGTCTAAATGACTACTTAAAGTTCAAACTTCAGGCAGATTACACTTTCTATGTTGCCCCTATAAATTAAACATGCTTTCCTGAAACATAAAAAACTATTCAACAGAAATAGAATTTTTGCTTTACTGAAATCTGTTGCTTTGCAACAAAGCCGATTTCATTCTTGACATCAAACATTTGGTGAATGGGTTCCCTGACTGGGTGTGTGTTTGTTGTAATAAAGTATTAGCTTCTTTTTTTCCCATGAAGTAAACTCATTTTCTCACAGTAAGTAAGCCATCCATTGAAAATGTATTGAAATTCAGCCATTCTATATTAACATTGAAGATTATGTAGTTAGATTTAAATTTGAAGCTAGAAAATATGTACAGTATGCAACAATGTTGAATAAGTATGCAACATTTTTAACATGACCAACAACTTCGCATTTACAAATTACATTTTGTAAAATGATTTATTACTGCTAATTAATTATAAAAATATATTTATATAAATTATATATATATATATACACACACTTAACTATCACTTGATGTTTTCATTATTTCTGCAGGAATCTTAGTCAAAAACACTATGTTTCCTTAATATAAATTGTATACCACAGAGACAAGTAAAACTAAAAGAAACGATTTAGTGATGTTATGAAAAATGACACTGAAAAGTTGCACAATAATGTGAATGTATTTAATGTCACTGAAACATGAATTTAAAAATGATTTAAAAAGTAAATTTTGTGTTGTATATTTTATAACAATTTAAAAAATTAATAAGTAAAGTATAATATTAACTAAACAATTTTATTCCTACAAAAAGAATATGAGGAATCACTATTTATAGGATATTAAGGAAAAAAAAACTTTCAACACAGATATTGGAACAGATACCTGAAACACTAGAGGCTACCACCAAATTTCAACTTCTTTCCTCCTTAGTAAAATATGATATACTTATGGAATAGTTATCAACAAAATTATATACTTATGGAATAGTTATCAACAAAAGCTGCAAAAATGATTGTTTTATTAGCAGGATAAAATTAGAGGACTTTAGAAAAGAAAAAAAAATTCCTCATAATGAAATCAGATTATTTTCTATAATATATAATGTTTACCTTTTAGGCTATATAAATTTTTTCTTTAATATTGGAAATATTGCCATTTCAAAGTTGAATTTTCTTTGTGTACTTAGATGTATAGCTTATATGAAGTAAATGAATAACAGATTGAAATTATCTTATCAAATTTTAATTATTGGAACATAATGGCAATTCTAGCTCTTATTCAATAGGGTTTTGGAAGTTAAATCATCTTTCTTTTGCATTTTTATCTTATGAAAATACAAATGAAATTCTATGTAGAAAGATTTTTTTCTATTAAAGATTAGCTGATTCACAGAAAATTATTTAAATAAATGATTTATAATACTTATGTCACTAACAGAATGGTGCAAAATCTTGCTAGAAATAAAGAAGAAGTGAAACAGCAATCAGTTATCAACCTTGGAAACAAAATTCCCATTTAAGACAAATACTCCAATGAAAATAACTAAAGGTGCCATAGACTCAAATATGCAAGTAAGTTAAATGCAATTAGTTTCTGGTAATTGAAGATAACTCTAGCATTATTTAATTTATGGAGTCATTGGTGCCTTATGAAAAATTTTCAAGCAATTTTTATTATTAAAAAGGCTCATCATGGGCTGACCCGGTGGCTCACTCGGGAGAGTGCAGCGCTGGGAGCACAGCGGCACTCCCTCCGTGGGTTCGGATCCTATATAGAGATGGCCGGTGCGCTCACTGACTGAGCGCACTGCGGCCGACACCAAGCCAAGGGTTGCGATCCCCTTCCCGGTCACAAAAAAGAAAAAAAGAAAAAAAAAAAAAAGGCTCATCATAACAGATAAAGCAAGGTTTTCTATAGTATTTTCTCACAAATAATACTGACAAAATGCCATCTTTGTGGAACATATAAAAAACAACTCTCTTCAGATGTAAAATGTAGTATTACACAATCCTAACCTCTCTTTTGATTATAGGGCCATTTGTAATGTAATGACCCTCTTCAACTACACAACATGACAGACAGTATTAATTCTAAAGGTCTTCATATCCTCACCAATAATAAATAAAGCATGGTGATTAGTACTTTCAGCTATTAGCATTAACTTTTGCAAAAGCATCATGTTTCCCCTCCATTAAAAAGTAATTTGCAATCCCTGCATAAGAATGAGGTTTTTCCCTCTCTCAGTTGGATGATAAATGTCCTTAATTAGAAATGCTAATAACTGAACTTTTCCCTGCAGACCTATTAATTATGCTGACACACAGACACTTCATAACTTTTTTTTTTTTGCCAAATCTATAGCCAGAATATCTCTATATTCCTTTAGTATATAAGGCTGTGAATAGACAGATAAAGAATAGCTTATTTAATTTGTGCACACATTAAGCCCCCACCCTCAAATAAATGTAAATACACATACAGCCCAACTGACTGCATTGTCTATCCTTGTATGTGTTTACCATACATATCTATATTCTTAGATAATATCTAACATTTTCTTTGAACTTTGTACTTTATAAAACCCTTATTTGTACATTTCTTGATTTGATGACACTAATCCTGTGATTTCTAATTTATGAATATTCTTATTTTATGAACTATTTTAATGACAGAGAACCTCAAGATTATTTTACTTTTAGAACCAATGCTCTTTTTAATATAAAAATAATATTTAATCCAAAGAAACTCATAAACACAGTCTATATAAAACAGAATATGGTAGACAAGCTGATATGTGGAAACAGTAGGTAATAGTTAAGAAATTGTCCCCTGATCAGGTTGACTGGCTCTAACTCCCATTTTCATTGATAAACAACTGCATGAGAACTAAGTCAAGTTGCTTAACTTTTCTAGAACTCAATTTTTTAAAAAAAATCCATAGAATTGAAACAACAGTATCTAACTTATAGGGCTACTATAGGATGAAGTGAAAAAACATAGTACAGGGTCGACCCCATGGCGCACTCGGGAGAGTGCGGCGCTGGGAGCGCAGCAGTGCTCCCACTGCGGGTTCGGATCCTATATATGGATGGCCGGTGCACTCACTGGCTGAGCGCAGTACGGCGGTCACAAAAAGACAAAAAAAAAAGAAAAAGAAAAAACATAGTACAGATTCTGGTATATACAAGCACTCAGTCTGCACAAAAAGATTATCATCTAAACGTTTATGATTTCCCAAGTTGTATCTCTACTTGAATGGCTCTGAAAACTAAACTTTCATATCTAACATTTTACTTGACATTTCCACTGGTTATTTTGGACAAATATAATATGTACAAAAAATGATCCTAGATAATCTGCCCTAAAATCTTTTCTCTCCCATCTCCAAATTACTAAGGCCAATAATCTAAGACTCATGCTTGACTTGTCCCTTTTTCTAACTTCCTACACTTCCAATTCCATCAACAAGTCCAATTGGCTTGACCTTCAAAATGGGTAAAATATTGGATATTTTAAGCTGAAGGACTTTGGGAAATGGCAGGTGCAGGAAGGACTCTCTGATCTTCTTCTCTCTGAAGCAGTTCATAAGACCCTCATATGAAAGGTATCTTCCCTATAACCAGATGAAAGGAGCATTTTTATCTCTGAAGATGGAAGGATGCTGAGAGGAATCTGAAAAACAGGACTTGAGCAGTTTCCCCCAACTTACTACCATTAGCTCACACCCTTTTTTTTTTCCTATCATTTTTTTTCATGACTTTCTATTCTTCATCAAACCTAGTATAGAAATGCTCAGGCTTAACTGTTTCTTCAGGTCTTCATTTCCTTATTCAGGTTCTCCAGTCAAACAAAAATAATACTCGGAAAATCTTTATGCCTTTCTCTTGTTAATCTGTCTTTTGTTAGTCTACAGGGCCCCAGTCAATGAACTTAAGATGAGTAGAGGGAAAAAGAAATTTCTTTACATGCTACACTGTCACTAATTTCAAATACTATCATCTTTCTCAGGAACTACTGTAATGGCCTCTTAATCACATCTCCATTTCCATGCTTCTTCTCCAGCACTGCTCCTGACAGCTTCTTCTCCATGAAATCTTTCCAAAATCCTTTGTTGTTTCTCTATTGAAAACCGTAGAAGGGTTTTGTGATCTTCTAACCCTAGAAGGCCTATGTGATCTAGACCCTGCCTGTTTCATCTTTCAAGGCTCTTCCTCTTTTTTACACATAGCCCAGCCACCCAGGTTGTCTTATGATTTTTAGATATAATAAACTTGACCTCACTTCAGGGCTGTTTCATTGGCAGGCAACACTGTTTACCAGATCTTCATATTTCACTGTCCTTACACTACCATCAAAAATAAGAGCTCCCACTCCCCACTCTCTGGGCATGCAACCTGCCTTATTTAACCTCATCACATTTCATGTCACTACTGGTCTATATGTTATATTTTGTTTATTTGTTTATTGTCTATCTTTCTGACTAGAATGTAAACTCTATGAGGAGAGAGACCTTTTCTTTTCATCACTGTATCTGCAGCACCTAGAAGAATGTGCTCTATAAGCATCTTCTGACAAAACAATGTTAAGATGCTTGTTACATATTAATAAAACCCATGGAAGCATAACAGTTTTGTTGACTGTAATCAGAACTTACTTATAAAGTGTATTAAGTTAGTGTCATAGATTTTAATAAATGTAAAATGATCATTGGCAATGTTATCATCTTCCACCTAATGAATTCTTTGCATCTTCTCCTACGCAGCAGTTTATTTGAGCAATGCTTAAATTGAAACTTATTTTCAAAAGATGCATATTGAAATTATTGATTCCAATTAATTTGGTTTTGCTTAAAAGTGTTTTGAAACATTTATTTATTTGGGAAAAGAAAAATAACGGGTGAATGTATTATTCATTAGAGTACAATGAATAGCATGTAAGAAAAAATAGTTTTATAAATCTATGTCATGCAGAATCAGCAAGATATTTCAAGGAATATCCTGACTTTCTTAAAATATTTAATACATATGGTATAGGTGAGCAAGAACGTGGTTGAAAGGCAAAAATCCTGAATATTGTTCTGGATACTGCCACTACCTCGGTCTGCAAGCTCTGACAAAATACTTGTCTCCAGCTTTAATTCCCTTATCTGTAAAATAAAGGAAGTGGACTGGCTCATCTCCAAGAAATCTTCTGGCCAAAAGTTATCATTTTAAGTCAGATTTCCCTAAATTCGAATTTTGTGTGTGTGTGTGTGTGTGTGTGTGTGTGTGTGTGTGTGTGTGTGTGTGTGTGTGTGTGTGTGTGTGTGTGTGCCGTTCTCTTTACAAATACCTCCTTACTACACACTGAATTATGGATGTAACATCCCCTGACAGTCATACCACCTTGTTTTACTGCTTTCTTGCATAATAATTCTGTTCTCTGAAAAAGTGGTGGCATCTATTAATGGCTCACAGGCTTTGAATATAAAGGTGAGGGCATAAGATCATCTTAAGTTAAAAAAATTCTCATAAACCTAGATAAATTACTTACATAGACGTAAATCCATTAAAATAGTTTAACTCAACATCAAAATTTTCATAATAAAATTCAAAACAAGCAAACTTTTCATATTAAGTTGATGTGAAGAGTGATAGGCCCTTATACTTAAGCTACGTACAACCAGTTGCCACATAAAGGGTAAGTGCTGAAAACATGCGTGGGTATCTAGAAGATAAGGAAGACTCACACTTTTCTGCTTTGGGAAGCCCAGGTCTGAAAGCATCACCAAATGGTAAAACTTTTGGAATTAGTGAATCGAACTAAGAAAAGGTAAACAGCAAAGCACAGAGTAGCAACAAGAAATGCCCTATAGATAAGAGAACTGAATAAGAGCCAGAAGGTTCAGGGGAAAGTCATGAGAATATAGCTCAAGCAGTATTTTAAGCACTTGAAACTGAATTAAACCATAAAATGCTTCAGTGTGTCCTCACATATGACTGCAATTTATCACATCATACTAAATACCACAGAGCCTAAAACACTTGTGCTGCTTTTCAAGGCAGAGGTCAATCCGAATGACCACAACCAATGCAGCAAAGTCTTCTGGAATTTCAGCCATGAGTTAAAAAGGATTTGCACTTTTCTGCTGGAAGTTTCTTTAAAAAATCTGCAAATGATAAATATATAACAATAAACTAACAAAAATCATAATAAATAAATATGAATAACAGTTGCATATTGAAACAACAGTTTGGTTAATTGATCAATCATCATCATCATTTTACACTTATTAAATAACTCATTCAACAAATATTTATGAAATGCCTGTTATGTTTTAGGTGCTATTCTGAGTATTTCTGGGAATTCAGTTTTGAATAAGACTGAAGAAGTTTACACTGAACTCTGTTTATTAGACCAACTATACAGACTCATATAAATTATGTTATATATAAGCATATAATTTTAGATAGCAATTAGTATTAAGAGGAAATCACCAGGTAAAATAAGTGAGTGATACTGGGGAGAGGAGGAGGAGGATCATTAGATCTGCGGTCAGATAAGTCCTCTCTGAGAAGTTGGCATTTTACCTGATATATGGACAAAATGAGATAAATGCCCTCCTCCCCTCAAACAAAACAGAGCAAAACAGCTGGGTGCAGAGTAGAAAACTCCAGACAGAGAGAACTACAAGTGCGTAGGGCGAAGGGCAGGGGAGAGATTGGCATTTTTTAAGGAATCCAGATCGATTGGCATTGGCAGTGTGCAGTAAATGTTCAGCAACTGTTCTCAAGAAACAAACCTTCCCCATCCAAAACATTTGCTGATTTTCATGGTGTAAACACGTCCTCCTTGGCAGATTTTGATCTAACAACATGATGACACTGAATGCAGAGTTGGAAGGAGACAAAGGGTGGAGCTGAGGCCAGTGCACCAAGGTTGGCTCAAAGTAAAAGCAGGAGCAGGTGGTCGTGGGCAGAAGCTGGGTCATTTAATGCCATGTGGTCAATGTTATGAAATTTAGGTTTAATTCTTGGAAATCCTGGGACAGTTTTTAAACAAGCAATGGAGTATGATGATCTAATTTATAGTTTTAAAGTTCATGAGTTGCTTGTTGGAGAATGCACCATGCAGGAGAAAATAATTGGCAGTTAAGAAGCTATCATACTAGCCCTGGTTAGACTAGGTGGGTAGTAGTGGAGATGAAGAAAAGCAGATAAATTCAGGACACTTTTAGACATTTTTGAGGCAGAGTCTACTTGCTGATGGTCTGGAATGCTGGGGTACAGAAGGACAAGAAGGAATAATGATAACAAGGTTTGCCTTCAGCTTTTGTGAAACAGTGGACAGAGATCAATTTGGGGAGGATGGGAAGGTGGATAGAAATCGGCAAGTTTTATTTTGGCCTCGCTAAACTACAAATGTCTAGCAAACATGTTGACTAATAATAATAGGTAAAATAAGCTATTCTCTCCTTTATTCTGGCCAATAATCTTTTCATGTAGGTATTAGTATTTCCATTTATAGATATGAACATGAAGGTGGAGGAAACTTATCCAAAGCCATGTAGCTAGAAAATGGCAGAGGTAGGATTCGAACCTAGGTTTAACTCTAAAGTCTATGCATTTACCTCTAGGATATACTTCCATTTTGTACATTAATTCTCTGAATTAATTTTTTAAGTATACTGCTCTGGTTTCCGTGATAATTCCCTGCTACTTACTACATTGAAAGCATATAATTTTCTTTTTCGTACATATGAGAAAATGGTAAGGCAAACTTTTGTAAGGAAGCCTACTTAGGAATAGAATGCCTAGCCATTCCAAGGACATTAACTACTTTAGAGCAAGTTCCCCTCTTATGAGAAACCACATAGTAGTACCTGCATTACTATACCATGTGGATGCTTTAGTCTCCTAGGAGCTTCTACTTGGTACAGTATTTATTTCTAGAAGAAATAATACTAAGCAATACATAATGAAAGCAGAATATCCATACTTTTAAGTATAGTTTTAAAAATATTTAATGGATGTAATATGTTTATCAATTTAATAGCATATGAAAAAAATAAGCTAATATCATTATACTTGGTTCTGGTTTTGTTTCTTGTTAATGTAACATTCATCCCACACACATGTGATAGTGAGAGTTTCCAGCTGTGCTACTCCATAGCCATGCAGTTAGTAAATAAAAATATGATGATAGTTGGAATGCTAATGTTTTCTCCAAAACTATTCAAAGACTTAGATGTTTGAATAATTAAAAAGCTGTCATTTCAATTTCTGTCATATTTCCAAAGTTGACCTATCTCTGGGCTGCCACCAGGTAAGAGTTTAAAACAAGCAAAGGAAAAATGATTTGTGAGATAAGCAATAAAACTGTCAAACTTTTTTTCTTTACAACACTGATATTTTCCTGGTCTTTAGAACACTACAAATTTGAGAATAACATGGCATCTGGGATCTAAAGGCTGACATATTTTTCTGAATTTTCTCATGTTATCTACCAGTTCGACTTCTAAATCAAAACAGTGCATATGTATTTTAAGTCCTGTGTCAGAAACTATTCGTGGAAAATAGAATTAAACTGCAGATTTTGAATCCTGATAACTAAAACTCTCACATTCTCCAGAAAAAGTGGTTATGAGTGATATTAAAAGTATGGCAAGAGAATTAATTACACATAGAATTATGGTCACAGATGAGTCTTAATGGCTTTAAGATCATCTAGTCTGACTCTCCTCACACTTTCTGATTGCTTTCTGCAACACCCATAGCACGTGACCTTCAGACATCTGATTGAATACTTTTCTGCAGTGGCCTCAGCAACATCATTTCAGGCCAACTCGAAAAAAAGCACACAGAGAGAGCTCTGCTTTGGGATAGGGTTCCATTAATCTTTAAATTTCCAGGACTATCATATACTGTGACAAAACCACACAGTATTTTGAAATTCACACATACCTCCAATCATGCTCTTCAGCACCATTTTCAAGGCCCTGAATGAAAGAAACACTTACAAATACCTAACTTTACCAATAATCTGAGTTTTCACCCTCTATAATTCAGGACTCTCCGTAACTCATAATCCTTCTATTCTCAATATTGGTCAGAATGTTCACACGCTCAGTCTTCACATTTCTCATTTAATGGCAATAGTCCTTCACAGAAATTAGTGTTAGAATTTTGTTATTTGTCCTTATACTAAGAAATCTTAGTCCCTGATTTCCCCCCCGCCCTCATTTTCAAGGCTGACGGCATGAAGAACTGATACAGTTTGGCTCCCAGGAACCAGGACTTGGTTCTTGAGCAGTTAGTTTGCACATTTAGATCCAACACTTTACTGAACACCTCCCGTGAAAGGTCCTCCTAACTGACTGATTGACTGACTCACCCATGTCTATTAGAAGAGAACGGATGCTTAGAACTGGATATTTTCGAAGGTAGGGTACTTTAAATGCCTCCTGGCTAAGGTGGTAGAGTATAAGGTCACACCTAGAGGTACTCAAGTGGATTACAAGGCAGGGATTCACTCTGTTTTATAGGAACGAAGCTTTGCTTGAGAAGTGCTTAAGCCCTTAACACTTACATATAAATTTCATAAAGTAACTTATGTGCTATAAACTACATAGATACAATCAGAATTCAAGCATCAGTAGATTTCAACAAATATTCCATTTAATGACAAACAAAAAAATACTTTCATTTACTCATAAAGGAATAATTCACAACTGAATAAGGTTGTAACAGACTTACCTGCATCTGTAGCTGTAATCATCAAGACAAAGTGCTCCTTCGTCTCCCGGTCCAGACTCTGTGTTACTCTAAGTTCTCCACTGGTTGAGAGAGTAAAAGCATTGTCTTCATTACCACCAAATAAAGCATACGAGAGTTTGCTGTTGGATCCTTGATCATCATCTCTTGCCACCACCTATGAGAGGGAATAGTACATGTCATAAATGTGCGTAAAACTAACACAAGGCATACCATGAAATAAAATGAATCTTAAAAAATGAGGCAGAGCCATATTAAGAGATTCCAAAGATATACAAGGGTACTTCAAAAACTTCATGGAAAGATTCATATTATTTTTTAAATCTATTTTTCCATGAAATTATTGAAGTACCTTCATATTTTTAAGTGTTCAAGTAAAAAATGAAATTGTACAGAATAGTATGTATTGAAAAAATCTAGTCTACAAAAATATGCATAAAACTAATACACAGCATTCTTAGAAGGTTTCACAAAAATGTTTAAGAGCAGTTTCACTTAGGTAGTTGAATTAATGAAGATGGAAAGTAAAACAATATTTGTAATAATTTTTTCAAAATTTTGCATCATTTATTTTCTTACTGTGTGCAGATATTATTCTCATAGTGAAACAAAATTCAAAAATACACAAATACAAAAATGTGTGCAATAAAACAATGTCATTGAAATGCAATATATGAAGAAATCAGTAGGTTCTTAGGTATAATGTTCATAAGCTTTCCTTTTCAGGAGTTTTTATATCTGCAATTGAGCATTTATGAATGAGAATGAGGACAGGATGGAGGAATCATGAACACTGTAGAAAAGCAGTACTTTTCAGTTAGATGTCTTGTAACAAACACAGTACTTGTCTTTATTTTTTTAGAAAAGTATACTGACCTGAAGAATTGTTCTGGGGAGGGTCCCTAAATTCTCAGGGACATTTACAGTATATGGAGATAGCTCAAATATAGGAACAAAATCATTAATATCCAGTAAAATAATGCTGACCGTGGAGGTATCAGTTCTGGGGGTGCTGCCCCGATCTGTTGCCCGAACAGTTAAAAGGTAAGTAGGAGTCTTCTCTCTATCCAAAGGCTTAGCCACAGTAATAGCACCTGTGACAGAGTCAATCCGAAATTCTTGATTGGCATTACCATCAACAATTCCATAGCGAACCTGTCCATTTGTACCTTCATCTCCATCTGCTGCAAATACTTGTATTATATCTGTTCCAGTAAGTGTGTTTTCATTAATCTCCACTTTATACAAAGCCTGTGCAAAAATGGGGTTGTTATCATTGATATCAAGTACCAAAACTACCACGTCTGTAGATGAAGAGAGAGATGGTTGGCCTTTGTCTGTAGCCACCACTGTTAGAGTATAGTTAGAAACTTCTTCTCTGTCCAGTTCTCCAGTGAGCCTCACTTCACCATCAATGGTCCCGATACTGAACTTGTTTCCAAGGGGATTCAGCAGGCTGTATTCAATGTAGCTGTTTGGGCCACTATCTGGGTCAGTTGCTTGAGCTTTGAAAACGACAGTGTCAATAGGTGTGTTTTCTGGAATATATGTCAACTTAGGGGAAAGAAATGTTGGTGGGTTATCATTTACATCCAGCAAAATAATGGAGACTTGAGCAGTGCTTGTGAATCTGGAGGCTGGAAGTTGTGGCAGGTCATGCACCTGAACAACCAGGTTGTAGAAGGACTGACTTTCCCGATCCAAAGCTCTTAAGACTTTCAGGACACCATTCTTGTCCACTGTAAACTGCTCAAGGCTATCACCTGAAGCAATGCTGTAACACAGTTGGGAGTTGATGCCTGAAATTGAAGGAAAAAACGAAATTTTCTTAGATGTGTGCTGATTGCAGACTAAGCTGTGCCAAAAATTTTGGCATGGAATTTTTCATGTTTGATATATTGTATACTCAAACACACTTCATGAATGATTTAGCTGCAGTTAATTTTTAAATAAATAATACAAGCACAACTCTTTTCCTATTAACTTTTGATCTTAAAAGATGTTTACAGTCTGATGAACAAATGATCTATATACTGCTTGCTATTTACAATGGTGTTGAAATGTTAAATCACAAAAGTAAACAGGAAAAAAAATATTCCATAGAGTGGATATTTTTCTACACATTTTCTTGTTTCTATCACATAATTCCCAAGGGTCCATCACTAACAGTGCCACACTCTGTACTATTAGCCAAACATTTATAACTTCAGTAATTTATTGAGACCAACACCAGTTTTCAGAAAGGGTAATAAAATGTTCTGATGTATGGCATTAGTCATGGATGTTTTAAGTCTACTTTTACATTTCTTGTCAGAACCAATAAATACTTATTAATTCCTATTAAGTATCTAGCTGACTAATGGCCTTTAAGAAAATAGTTGTCTTTCAAATTTTATTCTATATATTTAAAGTTTTTAAAAAGTATTCTTCAAAGGAATTGTTAGCAGTAAAATATTACATAAAAGTCTTCAAATATAAATGCCTATGCTATTCTTGGACTATATTTAGAAAATATCTATTTTTCCTAGAAGCGTGTTGCTTTTTAATTAAAAAAATGATACAAAAATCTTCATTTCAGAAAATGACTGCTGGGATTCTCATAACAAAGGTGATGTGAAGAATTGATCAGCCTATTGTTTTAGTAAATAATTTTAAAAATAAATAACAGATAAGAAGCCAAAACAGGAAGAAAAAGTCAGATTTTCTGCCTGAGAATAGAGTTTTCTTTACTGGCCCATCTTGCCATATATATTCTTTATATTTTATCCTAAAGATGTTGAGAATATTACAGGATATTGTGATAAGAGACATATTGTGCTTCTAGATAATTCCTCCTTAGTAAAGATTTTATACTGTGGGACTAGGGAATATTTACTGAGTAACAAGAATTTCTTACAAATAGTTTCTATATTTTTGAAGTTAATTTCAACTACCCAAGTTTCTGAATTCCACTTTTTGCAGTGAGTCTTCTAGAACAATTTAACCACCCTTTTGTTCTACTTTTTTTGGGGGGGGGGAATATCCTTCCTCAGGATTTTATGAATACTCGAGTTAGCTTTTGCCTTTTCTTGAACCCACAAAGGCAAACTTTACTTGAGTAATGAGATATTTTTCCTACTATGCAGGGCTTGTTCTTTTTAAAAATGCCATGACTACTTTTTTCCTTTGATTTGATGGTCTCTATCTAATGTTCTTTGCCTATATGTTCATGCAGAGGAAAAATATTTATAAACATAGATTTCAGACACTGGCTTATTGACAAAAATTTCTAGAATAAACAATCAATGGTTGGGTTGATCTTTGAAAAACTAGGGATTTTTCTCCTCATGATGAGTCATGGCTTTTAATTCTCACAGTTTATTTAGACTATTCACAAATGAAAAAAGCAGTGGTTATAAAGTCCAGAATACTTACAAGCCTGAGGATCAGAAAAAATACGAATAAATAAAGCTAACAGGACCAACAGGTCAATTCACCAGCAGGAAAGAAAGAGAATTTTCAGATCTGGATAGAACAAGATCACCAGCCTACTTCATTCAACTCCTTGTTTTAAAATTCCACAAGTTTCAAAGGATAAGAAGTTGTACCAACATATATATCAAATGCAGAACTTTTTATTTTTGATTAAACTTGTGTGTGCATGTCAGTGTGTGTGTGTGTGTGTGTATATATGTTGAGAGAGAGTATGTGTGTGTAGTCTAACTACTTGTTATTACTTTCAGAGGAAATTTTCTGCATTTCCTATGACAAAGTACACCAGTAAATATTGAACCTTTATTCTTCTGAGACCCAAACTCAGACATGATTATTATTAAGAAACATAGTTATAATAACATCTGAATAAAAATAATACCAACAAGCAGAGGTATAAAATTTAATTCTATGAAAGCACATAATATCTTTCATATCCAAGGTCAAAAGACATTAGAAATAATGACTAAATTTCACATATAGCTACAAAGTCATGGCCTAACATTCTACATAAATCAACTGGAACGGGAGCAATTAAATCAAGGATCTGAACATCCTTAGTCCACCATGTATACTACTTCCTTGAGTAAACAACTAAATTGCAGAGGCAAAAAGAGAACATGATACCAAGATTTTACAGCCTTGTAAAGAGCAGAACAGCCCCTTTCATAAAGAGAAAATGTTTGGCGAATGGATGAGTAGAGGAAGTAATAAATTTTAAACTTTAACTATAATTATGAAATAAGGAAAATTTGATTTTATATTCAAATCCAAAATGACAAATATATTAGGTAACAACATTAAAGATGAACTGAAGATAATTATCTCTGAGAAAACAAACGTAAAAATATAACTATTTTTGTATAAAATATTGCAATACTATCTAAGAAATAGCTCTCATCTCAGGAACTGAAACTTGATTACAGGCCATGGAAGCCATCTACATTTACTTTACTTTAAAGAAAGGACTTTGCATTCCTGACAAGTCTAATAATTGACTTTGGGTACTTCTCTACATCTAGTAAATACACGTGCACATACTAAAACTCAAAATTTTCCCTGAGCATTTGTAGTATCTTGAAAAATACTAAATTTGGATCATTTGTCTCTCTCTCTCTGCTCTTTGCAGAAAATATTCAAATCATGAAACAGTAAATCCATTATTTTTAAATTCTAAACTTTGTCCATAAGTATTGGAACTTGAATTTAGTGGGCTTTTATAGCCCACTAGATCTTTAAACTTAAAACAGCCCACATTATGAACCATTTATGTTCAATGCTCAGAAAGTCATTTAGTTACGTGATTCTTCCTGGTAGTTTTATTGTGTTTATGTGGTTGTGTCATAACTACACACACACACACACACACACACACACACACACACACACACACACACATATTTTGTGTGTGTGGATTTCAGTCTTGTGAATAATTTAGTTCCAGTAAGCAGAGCACATAAAATACATAAAAATATAAATACACAAAATATAGATGTAAATAATAAAATATATTTTAAAACGACAGGTATATAGTTTTATGTTATAAAATGTGTACATTCATTCACAATCTTTAAATGTTGCTTTATTTCTAAAAAGAACTAAAATTTATCTACTTATCATGCAGCTGCACCACACGGAAGTGTTTCAGATAGCATTTATCTTTATGAAGTAGTTTCAACAACGTCGTTAGATCACTGGAATACGAAACTCATTCACTAGTAAAATGGTCTGCATTGTGCACCAAGTATATATGGGTTCATTAACCCAGCAAAAATTTCAATTACTATTAGCAAAACATCCTTATAAAACTCCCCAATATTTTAAAGTGTATATAATTTTTAGAAAAATAAATAATTATCAAAGTCAAGATATTTCCCTGATGCTCCAATTTATAACGGTGTTCCTCAATAAAATACTTTTTTAATTGCATGCATTAAAGCCTTGAGAGTAATATAGGTATTAACTATCTTATAAAAACAGTAAAGTATTTGCTTTATTCTTAGGAAATTATCATGCAACCTAAAACTTTAAAGGTTCAACTCTGAGAGAATGTACAGATAACAGAAAATTTTAAATTTATTTTTATATAAAATTTCTTCACCTAAGAAGATGACAATACTACCTCATCAGGAATCTTCTGATCAGAAATTAAAATTAATTTGTTAATTTAAAAATGGGTGAATAATATTGTTTGTAAACTACCTTGAGAACTGTTTAGTATAGCTGAGTTGGCAATTTTTACCAACAATGTTACCCTTGAATAGTCTTATCATTATCCTTGAAATTCAGAAAGAATAGAAACTGTGTCCTATATTTTAGGTCAAGCTACAGGAAATTACACTGATAAAAATATTCGAGACTGAAACAATAGATAAATGTAGGTTGAAACTTCTACTCTGCACAATTAAAGGAAAAAAAAATTCATGAAAAGTGACTTAGAGTCAATGGTTAATGTTTGTCTGTTCTTACATGTACATGGAATATCCCAGCAGGTTTTTGACAAAGAAAGTTTCTTTTGTGCTATTTTCCCAGTTCCCTGACATTTATGAGGATAAAAGAAATTTATTTCAGGGAAGCACACGATCTATGAAACAACGGGCTCTAATGCATAATAAGTAAATCACAAAGCAACATGGTGGAATATTCTTCACTACAGGAATGTTGAGCACAGTCACAGTGGCAGGTAAGAACGTATAAATGGTAGTAAAAATTTATAAGTGATAATGAAAATATTTATATTGGGGGAACAAATAAACTAACTAAAAGTTATGATAATGGAGAAATCAACATCAAGAATAAAGAACAACCTCAATTGTGTATAGGTGTCTAATTAAAGCCAACCCACAAACCTGATGAGGTACGTGAAGTAGAGTGTGCAATGTTCTTAGACCAGGACTGGGTACGTACTAAACACCTGACAAATGTCCATTATTTTTATCACTGTTACTATTAGCAGGGGAAGTAGTAATAGCAGTAGTACTAGTATTACAGCCGCATCATATATATTCTTCTGTCCAATTTTAACTGTGCTCGAATAAAAGGGGAATCTTCAAAATGCACTTACTCAATAAGTTCTAAAGAAAGCATTTCCAATTTTTTTATTGAAAAATATATAAAATACTATGCTTTCACTTTCCATATCTTTCTAAGTGACATTTCTCGGCACTCCAGAAAGGAAACTAAGTATAGAGTAGAATGTTAAGACAAAATGGTATTTTGAGATTACATAAATCATCCAAGTCAGTAAGAATCAGGAAATTCTAAATTAAGGTTGATATGCCTGTGTCACTAGGTTAATCCTTGGGCTAGAGACTGTTTCCTCCTCAAAGTACAGTTCTTTGTTTTGCTATTGATAAGACATTTAGTCGCACCCAATGGAAGGGAGAACAAGGTATCAACTTTCCAAACAATACAGTTAAATCTGTACAATATTATCTCTAATGCTGTATTATCTGATATGCGTATTTCCAAAACAGGTATTACAAGAAAGGCCAGGAGTCAGCTTTTAAAATAAAGTTTGCCAAATACTTTTGCAATAAATACAAAACAAACACATGTATAGATTTAATGCAAAATCTCAAATTGATTACATAGCATAAGTTAAATAGGTCTGAGACTGTCCTTTGAGTCAAAGCACGAAAGCTTGCTTAAATATTATTAGCAATTTTCAATCACAAATATAAAATTTAATTATGCATTCTTAAGTATTTCTCTTTAAGGATTTGGTTTCCTTTTGCTCCCATTTTTTTTCCTTTTAAGTTAAAATAATATATGTAAACTCAAATACTTTTACTTTTCTAACAAAAGCCTACCAAAAAGTTGTCTTATGACTTCCACATTACTAAACTGCAATACTATCACACATTTAGGGGGGAAAAAAGGAAGATAAATTTTATAAAGTTTATAAAACGATAAAACACATGTTGTATAACTGTTATAAATAAGAATTTAGCTGATAAAGTAATTTTTAAAATCCTCTCTAGTTAAGCTATAATTCTATTCCTCAGTTTTAGACATATATTCACAAAATGCAATTTTGTGACAGCTGAACACAGTAAATAAAGATAATATAAATCCAATAACATTTTTAATTAAGTTGTTTGAAGCATATTAAATAAATTACATACCGTCATCTGCATCAGTAACATTAAACACAAGAACAGTAGATCCTAGAGGTAGATTCTCCATTAAAGATGTGCTATATGAATTCAAGCTGAAAACAGGTGGATTGTCATTTACATCTAGAATGTTGAAATAAACTCTGACGGTAGTAAATTGTCCCCCACCGTCTTCAGCTCGAACAGTGAGGATATAATATTGCTGTGCTTCATAATCTAATACTCGAGTCAAATTAAAGACTCCAGTAACCGGATTCAGGAAAAATATGCCATCTTCATCGTCTTCATTCACAATATATGTAATTTCTCCATTCACTCCAGAGTCATCATCTGTCGCTAAAATGGCTGCTACCAAAGAACCTATCAAAAATAAATAAATTAGTAGTCTAAATATATTAGAGCAAGGGGTATTACTAAGAGAATATAAACAAAATCACCAAAAAATGTATTTTTACAGTAAAATATCTTAAGCAGAGAACCACTATGGAAAAATAGTGAACACAGCATCCTAAAGATATCTGCATTAACCCTGACACCACCATTCCCGTGTATCAATAAAACATGTAGCATATTAGATATCCAGTGGATCTTACGTTACAGTGCAAATGTTCTACAGAATTAATCCTACTACTGACATTATTTTCCACCTAGCACTAGCAATTCATAAACATATTGATGAATTCAATGAACATATATTGTAGCCCATTGCTAGTGTCAGGATGTGGGAATTCCAATCAATAATACAGGTTTATGCATGGAGGATACCACTCTACAGCTCATGTGGTCATTGCTGTACTTAAGACAAAAAATAAATGATGGGAACCTTATGAAGGACATTTGTAACACATCTGGGGAGTGAAAGAAGTAGTCCCCTATAAATGTTTAATTTCTTTGCCAAATGGAATTTCCAAATCATATGTCTTATCATACAAACTCATTCCAAATGTAATTCAGAATAAAATTTCAATTTTAGATAAGAACTTCCAATAACAGAAAGGAAGCATGCACATACACAAGAAACACGAATATTGAGTACTCAGACTCAATATATTTCAAGATTCAGATTCTAGTAACATTTACTGAGCACCTGCTAATCCCAAAGCCCCATGTTGAAAAACTCACATATATTTTCTAAATCAACCTCTACCCTAATTTTAACAGGAATTATTATTTCCATTTTACAGAAGAAGGAATTGAGCTAGAGAAATGAATTAACTTGCCCTGGGTCACACAGCTAGTGTTAGAATGAGTTTTCACAGTTTTTCAGTTTTTCATGGACTTTTCTTTGTTCTTTTTTGTACACAGCAGCATAATCACATTAGACATTTTTAAAGTGTAAAAAGAGTATCTAAAATTGTAGTTGCCAGAAAAACTAACTCAAGTCACAAATACTTTCAATAACAGAAATATCTATAATTCGTAATCAGATAAATAGCTAACCTTGTTTGCTCTAAAAATTTTAGCAATTTGTTCAGAAATTGTAGAAAAGGTGGTTAATTGAAAGATCTAAAAATCTAGCACATTTATTTTTATGACTAGTAGCATATGATAAAAACTAGTCACTAAATTAAGAGTAGCCAAACAGAGTACATAATTGTAGTACAAGATTGCAAAATATACTTAATGGCATGTCACCTACCAGGGGTTGTATCCTCTGGGATGTCAAAAGAGTACACAGGTCTGGAGAACTTAGGTGTGTGATCATTCACATCACTGACAGTGATATTAATTCTCATGTCTGAAGACTGAAGACCATCATCAGCACGAACCAGCAACGAATATTTGGAACGGCGTTCTCTGTCCAATCGCTTGGTTGCTATCAGATCTCCGGATTCTGGGTCTATGTGGAAACTATCATCAGCTCCACTAATGATAGTGTATGTGACCAGAGCATTTGCACCCTAAGAAAAGAGATGGGCATCTAAACTGTTGGAAGTAGAACAGTAATTTTCTTTTTAACATGTGTTTGAAAAAGTGAGGCTTTTGTTTTGTTTTGCTGCCAGTAAAGGGATCAAACCCCAGACCTTGGTGTTATCACTACGACACTCTAACAAACTGAGCTAATCCAGCTCTAGGCATTTTGGTTTTAATTTCATGTCATACTATAATATTTCAAAAATTAATAGGAAAGAAACTTAACTAAAAAGGTGATAGATTTGTACATTGGAAATTACAAAACACTGATGAAAGAAATTATAGAAGACACAGCAAATGGAAAGACATCCATGTCCATGCATTGGAAGGATTAACGTTGTTAAAATGTCCATTACAAAAAAAAAAATGTCCATTACCCAAAGGAATCTACAAATTCAATGCAATCCCTATCAAAATCCTAAAGACATTTTTTTACAGAAATAAAAAAAAAATCTAAAATTCATATGAAACCACATAAGACCCTGAACAGCCAAAACAAACTTGAGAAAGAAGAACAAATCTGGAGGCATGGCATGTCCTCATTTCAAAATATACTACAAAGCTACAGTAATTAAAACAGAATGGTACTGGTATAAAGACAGACATATAGACCAATGGGCAGAATAGAAAGCCCAGAAATAATTTCACATGTAATGGTCAACTCATCTTTTACCATGATTCCAAGAATATGCAATAGGGAAAGGATATGTCTCTTCAGCAAATGATGTTGGGAAAATTGACTATCCACATGCAAAATATTAAAATTGGATCCTTATCTTACATAAAAATCAATTCAAAATTGATTAAAGACTTAAACATAAGACCTGAAACTGTAAAACTTATAGAAAAAAACATAGGAAAAGTTTTCCTTTTCCTGTGACATTAGTTTCAGCAATGATTTCATAGATGACAACAAACCAGTAGTGACATTAGTCATGGAAGTAATTTCATAGATAGGACCCCAGAAGCACAGGCAACAAAAGTAATAATAGACAAGTGAGACTTTATCAAACTAAAAAGCTTCTGCATAGTAAAGGAAAGTCAGCCTACAAAATGGGAGAAAATATTTGCAAACTATCTATTTGATAAAGAGTTAATTTTCAAATATATAAGGAACTCCTACAACTCAATAGTAAAAAAATCTAATAACTCAATTTAAAAAGGGCTAAGGGCTTAAATAGACATTTCTCCAAAGAAAACATAAAAAATAAATGGCCAACAGATATATGAAAAGATGCTCAGTGTCAGGGAAATGCAAATCAAAACCAAAATGAGATGTTACGCCACACCTATTGGGATGGCTATTATTAAAAACAAAGAAACAAACAAAAAATACAAGCATTGGCAAGGATGTGGAAAAACTGGAACCCTTGTGCACTACTGGTGGGAATACAGAATGTGCAGCACTATGAAAAACAATATGAAGGGTCCTCAAAAGATTACATATAGAACTACCATATCATCCAGCAATTCTACTTCTGGGTATTTATCCAAAAGAATTGAAATCAGGATCTCAAAGAGATATTAGCACTTCCATGTTCACTACAGTACTACTCACAATAGTCAAGATTAGAAAAACCTAAATGTCCATCAATGGAGGAATGGATAAAGAAAATGTGGTTTACACATACAGGGAAATTCACCTTAAAAAGGAAAGAAATCCTGCCATAAGCAACAATACAGATGAACCATTATACTTATCGAGATAGCCAGTCACAGAAGGACAAATACTGCGTGATTCCATTTATGTGAGGTACCTAAAATACTCAAACTCATACGGCAGAGAGTAAATGATGTTTTCTAGGGGCTTGGGTGGGGGAAATGGGTAGAAATTTTCAGTTATGAAAGATGAATAAGTTCTGGAGATCTACTGCACAAAATTACATCTATAGTAAACAATACTGTATCGCACACTTAAAAATCTGCTAAGAGGACAGATCTCATGTTAAGCATTCTCTTTACAATGAAATAAACATTAAAAAGGTAACAGACAACTGTAATATATTGAACAGTCTTCCCACATTCACTCCATTAAATAACACAACAAATCTCCACTTTCAGTATTACCTTAATTTTTTTAACTCATAAAATATACATATGGAAAAGAATGAAGTTGCCACTGTGGAAAATACCAATGATACTATTACTTCTAATGACAAGAACCAGAAAGTTGACTAAAAGTTTGTTCTGTCTCAGGCGCTGTGACAGCCCTATGCAGGTATTATCTCACTTTAGTTTACAACTCCATGGGTACGATTTCAGCAATGAGGACACTGAGTCCTGAGATACTAGTTAACTTATGCATAGGCACACGGTAAGTGTTAGTGTGAACTTCGAACCCAAGTCTACCAGACTCTCAGCTCCTGTTCCTTCTGATACAGAGTGAGAGGTGATTAAACGACAGGGCAAGTGCTAAATGGAGGAGGCTTGCAATAGCACTGTAAGAACCAAGGAGAGAGGGATCAATTTGAGTTGCTTTATTTAGGGAAGATATAATGGAGAGGAAGAGCTGAACTGGATTTTGTAGAATGGATTTTTTTTAAAGTAAAAACTAAGAAGAATGAATGTAAGCAAAAGTGCAGAGGGAAGGAGACTGATGTCCTTGGCTTACTCAGTGCTGAACAGGTTACAATGGAGAGTTTTAATCTAGAACAAAAAAAGAAAATCAAGCTAACGTGTTAGGTTATGGATATATTTTGGAGAATATCAAGTGTAACACAAATGGGCTTGAATTCTAAACCAAGAAATCCCTGATCTTGTTCTAACTGCAAGCAATTTTTCAAGGCTACTGATATCACAGGAGGGACTGAAGTGGACAGAGGCCAGAAAAGGAAACAGTTTCCATACATATTTTCCATCACAGATTGCATATGTTTTTTCCTTCATAGTCAAACGTATAAAGGAATGATTTCTAACAGTCTAAGGCAAAAACATTCCCTCTTTTGAAATTTATGTTTAGTGGCATTTACTATCTTTTTATACTGCATTCCCCAAGCCAATCTTAAAATTTAGTAAAGTGACTGCCTCAAAGCACATTTTAATTTGATAATGGAACAGCTGAGTCTAACACATTACCCATATTTATCTTGTATATTCAGGTGTACATGGAGTATCTGACATATTTGCTGTAATTTTATGGTTTAACAAAAACATTCAATAAGAATTTTAGACCTCTAATCTGACCACATTCTATGCTATTTGTTCTATTTCTGGGAATTCAATTATTCTAATAAAGTAGCCCAGGTATGAAAGCAGCTACATTCAATTCTGACCTATTAAAATGGTAAGTACTTGGAAATCAAGCCAAGAAACCAAAAACTTATTTAAAGCTGTTACACAAAGGGTCTGATATTTAGAAAAGCCCTGTCTACAAAATGACTATAATAATTAACAATATTCCTAAAGTTGTGATCATTCTTCTTATCAGAGAATTAAAATTTAAAAATCCATGTGGATTTGGTGATGAAGGATACAAACCTCACAGTCTTTTAACATCTGGAAGGAAGCAAAGACATCAGGCTATTCTGATAAAACAATCTTTTTTATTCAGTATCAGCTGATGTGGTCAATTGATAGTACTAGTGAATGTCTGAAAATGTCTGGCCAAAAGTAATGATTTAATTAGGTCTTTTCTAAAGTTTATTTATTTATTTAATATCCTAAATATGCCATATCAGCAACACAAGAAATAAATATCGTGTTTCAGTGGCAGTGCAGTGGAAATAATGCTGGTTAAAAATACTCTACTCTCCTGAGGAACCACAGAGACAAAAGCACATGGAAGGAATTCTAAAAGTAAATAGCTATAAATTGCGAATGCATTTTACAACCTTAAGTGGTATTTTCAAAAACAAGTGTGGTAATGAAACAATGTTTGAGTATACTGGCCCATTACTAGCATAATAATTCTATTTATAAAAGGGAACAAGAGACCAACAGAGTCACATGTTTCTGAAAGATATATATCTTGATCCAACACATGTTTCAAATGATTTTTAAATTAAGTTAAACGTGTACATGTTTCTTTCTAAAACTGTAATTCCTTTACCTATGTTTTATTCTACAGTGCCGTCTAAGAGTTTCTCTAACATATTAACACGTATGTGTTAGGTTCAGTAATTACGGAAAAGTAGATAAATAATTTAAAAATATATTGATACATAATTTGCTTATGATCTACATAATCTTAGTGTTTTAAAGAACTCTATTAATCTTTCTAAATCAATCCATGGAATAGTTGTGTAATATTTAACGCTAGCCACTAAATGCTAGAATTGGTAAGAGAGAAACATTTCAAATATTTTTTTTCCAAATTCAACTAAGAGGTAAGGAGCTGAGAACAAAGTAGAAAATAGAAAAGATTTATCTAAAAGCATTAATATTAATTTATTGTAAACCACTCTAAAAGAGGAAACAGCCAAAAACTCTGAATGCCATAGGAATCCTGAATATTCATTCTGTTTGGCAGAAGGCCTCCTGTCAAGATTTGAAACAATTTTTTTTTTAAAGTTGAAATAGTTGAAACAGTCAGTAGTTACTAAAACACTATTAAACATTTTAAGAAAAAATGTATTCAAGATGGAAAGCAACCTCATGAGCTTCATCTTTAAAATATAATGGTCCTAAAGCAGTTTTACAAAAATGTCCTTCTTTCCTTTAAAGTTGTAGGTGCACCTACTTACACACTTCCATCCTCTTCTGCCTTTCTACACACATGCACTCCATCCCTCTCTCTCTCTCTTTCTCTCTCTCTCTCTGTCTCTCTCTGTGTCTCTCTCTCTCACCACACACACACACGCGCGCGCACACACACACACACACACACAGAGAAAAGTCACAGGAGAAAATTAAACATACTGGCAGCATTGAATTTATAGTAACAGTTATTTGTAACATTCTTGAAAGGAAAAAATGGGGAGTGAACAGTATCAAGAGAATAGTATTAAAGGGGTGTAAGTTGGCATCTCTGAAATAATCAGTTCTGAAAAGAGTAGCATGATGTTTGTATAATTTTATGTGTTTCACTATCATTTGTATGTAATAATCCCACTCTAATTATAATATTCCATGGAGTAAACAACCATCCTGTTAGTACATATATTTTACTTAACATTATTATTACTTCATTATTTTGAGGTAATGAAAATAAATCACTTCAAATAAATGAGTTTTATTTGCTCTATTACTACAGAGAGTATAGCCAATAAAATAGCCATTACAATTTCAATAATTTGATGTGGATTGTCTCGTGTCAATTACATGAACTTCTTTTGTTGTTCTTGTTGCTTTTTCCAAATGAAATTTTATAAATTGACATATCCAAATCTATACTATCAATGATAAGCTTTAAAAAAATGAAGTATTTACTAAATTATAGCTAATGATATCACATATCTGTCAATAATAGAAGTTTTCAATAATGTGTCTTTTAATGACAGCTAAATTTGAAATAAATGTGAACTTTATATAAAATTGAGTAGAAGGTACTAAACTTAAAATATCAAATCTTTTCTGATAGAAAATTGCAGTTATCAAAATGTCTATGCTTTATCCAGTTCCCTCTACCAGTTAGATTTTGGCAAAATTTATAAATGACTAAGTCATTACATTTGGGTACTGGCTGTTAAAATTAGACTGTTATTTATTTATTTGCCTTTTTAAAATTAGAAAAATAAATTTGTGAACAGCTTACTCATAGGCCAAGAGTCACATTTTCAGATATTCCTGAAGTTTAGCTGAGGATAGGGAAATTAAATTCCCTGTTCTGTGTTGGGCTTGGAATAGGAAGATACTGGTGTCTGGGAAGTTCATTCCTCTTTCCTCAACTCCAGAGCACTAATTAAACCCAGGAGATGGAGAAAACAAGCTATACATTTTTTTTCATGGGAAAATAATGTAAATTACAAATTATGCAAGGATACTTCAAAATGTTCATAGAAAAATGGAATTAAAAGAGAATATGACTCTTTCCATGAACTTTTTGAAGACCCCTCATATAAGTTTCTGTGGTATTTGGGGCATGATGATTAAATAGGTAAACTTAATATATGTGATGGTAATCTAAAATGTCTCCCCAAATTTCACATTTACCTCTACACATGTAATATCTGTTTATTAAAAGAATTGAAAAATCATTAGCTTGGCCAGATAATATTCTTAAAATTTATAGGGATATTATTGAATTATATATTTTGTTTTAAATATATATGTGTGTGTGTGTGTATATATACATATGCATGCAAATTAAATGAAAAAATTGTAAGGTAACTTTAAAATTTTGTAATTTTAAATATTTTGCTTTTTACAATTAAAAATAAAATAAAAATCAATTCTTAGCTGTGATAAGACAGGAAATTGGAATGATACAGGCATAAAAAAATAGAGATATGTCTTTAGATATTTTTATTATTTGAGAAAATAAAATAATTTGACTAAGATATCTAAAATGCTACCAGCCACTAACTGAGTTGTAAATTAGCCAAAGAAAAATTACCTCCTGTTAGTTTTCTCTCTTACCATTCTTACATCACATTTCAAGAATTAGTGTTCTTTGAAAAGGAACGCACAATGCTTAACCTTAATTATTGGGTAATAAAAGTTGTCAACATATGTTAGAAATTTGATAATTCATGGCAATAGTAGGTTTCAAAAATTCAGAGACATGCTCTGAGCTACCTCATCAGCATCCATGGCTGTTAGTTGCATAATCTTAGAGCCATCTCCAATGTTCTCCTCTACAGTGAGATCCAGCATGTCTGTTGGAAATACTGGTGGATTGTCATTGATATCCTGAAGTGTTATTTCTACCTACAAGGGGAGAAAAAAAAACAATGCATGAATGCCCCCATGTGTCTGCAAGATACTATTTAAAATGCATACCAAGAATCCATGCAACTAGGCATACCAAAATGGACCAGAACCTTGCACACAACATCCAAACAACAGAACATCCCCATAGGGAAAGTTGTGAAATCTTTATAGGAAAACATCAAGTTGAAGTAAAGATCATTCAACTTGCTGATAGTAACTGATTTTAAGTAGGAGCGGTGAGGTTTGCACTAGAAAAGTTCCACTGATCAGCTGTCATTTTAATCCCCAGATTTGTGCATTAGTGAAGAACTGCCAAGACTTGGAACTGTCATTCCACCATTAAATGCCACCCGATATATAGATGGGGTGGTATAAAATTTCTTCCCGAAATGTTTACATACTGGTAACTAATATCTGGGGGAAATAAAGAAGTTCACATGTTGTATTAAGAAACACTCAGAATTTTCCCCTTTAAAGTCGACCCTCAGCCTTTCCAGGAAGAAAAATACACACATCTTCTCTTTCCATTTCTGCTCCTATCAGCACGTTTTATTTGTGACTGAAACTAAATAATCATTCCTTTCAGATGTCGTGTTTACATAGGCTGCAAATTATATTAACAGCTTTGTTTGAAAGATCCTAGACAGAGTTATTTGTTTGTTTCTCTACCTAAGAAAAATTGTTTAGAAGAAAGCATATGTGAAGTCTAAATAATAACTTCAAACCATGTGTTTTCTCTTTTGAACTAGGTGCTAAAAGCTGAAGTCCTGATAAGAAAAGGGAAGACAGCTGCTAATAAAACTGAAAGCTTCCCCAGTTGGATCACAAAATTAAGTCATGGAGAGAAACCCACTCATCCATTTAGCTAGAATATAACCAGGGCATTTTTCTCATAGTTATGCTATAAAAACTTCATCAGATCCAAGAGTGATGAGGATGAATATGAGGAGAGATGGAAGAGCAATAAAATTCTGGTTTCTCCTTTTCCAGGGGAATGGAGGATAGAAAAGAAAGAGAGGTAACAGGTAGGATTATCATCATTATCTGACAAGAAATGAGTGGGAAATAGAAGACAACTAGGCAAATAAATGAATGAACAACTGGTAAAAACATAAAACAGTATACAAAATTAGGTACTAAATAACTGTTATACCTCTAGTTCCACCTTTTAGTAACAGAATTTAGATGATATTGAATGGCTCACATGAGCTGACACAATGGTTAAGACAGGCAGTCTCAGTAGTTAGGAATCCATCACTTCTGGATTCGGCTAGCAACATCGTTCTCTACACCACTTCCTCTAAGAAAAGATCCACAGTAGCTACAAATACAACCTATAAGAACCATCTCCAACCTTCTTGCAGGGTTGTAAATATTATTAGTTTTAGAGTTAGGGATACCGGAGTTCAAATTCTGCTCTACCACTTAATAGCTGGCTGAATTGGGGGACTTGATTCCTCTTGGCCTCAGTCCATCTTAAAATCAGGATAATAATATGTGTCGTAGAGCATTTTCTAAAAACTAAACTTTGATGACATAGGTAAAGTGCTTAGCACAGTTCCAGGCACAGAGAGAAATGTTCGATAAAAAGTCAAGATCTTGGTTTTCAAGCTTTTGGGACAGAACTTGGAGTTCTTTACAGCTGGAGAGAGGCTTTGAGAAAAGGGATTCAGTAAATCAGGATTCTGGGTCCCACGATCCAGATTCAATCAATACAATCCACTGTCCATCTTTGGTACATATTGAATGCATACTAAGTTTTCATGTAGGAAGTGCTTTGAAATATACACACACACATATATTTATATGTATTTTAAAGGCTGAAAATTGCTGATTTAAGAATGGTTCCAAAATCTGGTCTGACAGCCATCAAGAATATAATCATTACTGCTCTTCAGAAATTAGTAAATATCATTACATTATACAAGTGTGAATCTTCATATGTATGCATAGTCCTTAAAATACTGGAGAGACATAAATGAAGAAAAACATAACTGATCTGAGTACCTTATAATTCAAACTTATAATTTTTAGCTTAATAGAATTTTTAAAAATTCTAAATTATCTTTCATCTACAATTTTATGACTTTGTCTATGTGGAAACCAACATGCCGAATCTGTGTGTGCATGTGTGTGTGTGTGTGTGTGTGTGTGTGTGTGAGAGAGAGAGAGAGAGAAAGAGATTTTAAATGTATTTGTAAGAGAATGTGCATATGTGAGTACGCATGCTTATGTAAGTATATGTGAGTGAGTTTGTGTAAACATATGTGCATGGGAGTGTGTTTGTGCAGGAACACTAAATCAAGAGTAAGGAGAATCTAGATTGGCACCAATTAAATATGATATGAAAGGCACATTAGGAAACAGTACCACAGACTAGAAACAATTTGGTTATTCCAAAAAGATTTCTCATTGTAAGTAGTGAGCATACAAATTGAGGAAGCCCCTTATATATTTTAATAGTTATTACAAAATAACTAACACACAAATATGAGACATTGTTTTAGCTTATATGTGTGTTTACATAAGTGCACGTACATATTGAAGTTACAGAAGTGAAGTGACTACCCAATGTTACAGAGTTAGTCAGCTAATAATTTTCCTTACTACTATGCAAACTTGTATTTCTAGAGTATGTCTGTGTGTTCAATAAATGCAATAAATATCTTAAAAATATGTTGCAGCTATGTAAATATATTTTCATAAAAGCACACATTATTTCTGTTTGGAATCTGGATCACTTACATATGCACTAACTAGCTATATGATCTTGAGTCAACTAATAAAATCTCTCCCTGTCAGAATTTTTAAAAAACTGAAAAAATTTATACTATTTATAAAAAATTTACACTAAAAAATTGATACTAGGTGATCCCAAGATATATAGAAGTCTTTGATCTTATATATTCTATGAGATTTTGTCAAACTCCATCATTTCAGGTACAGAAAAGTATTTCCTTTTTTTTTAAGAGAAAATAAATTTAAGTATTATTGAGTTAAAACTAAACATTTCTGAATGTATCTTTGGTCAACCATTTGTATTCACAGATCTAGAATGTTTCATCATCATATTCTAATACGTGCGAAGGTTATATTTTTGATTATGGGTACCTTAGGTCATCTATTCAATGTCAGCTACGCTTTTTCCCCAAGTTAGTGTCATCTAATATAAGAACTTCATATTCCATTTCTTGGAAACCTGGATATTTTCTCTTAGTTGTCCAGTTTATCTCCTCTACTCCACAATTCCTCAGATATTACTAAAGAGCTTTCAGCAAGGCTTCTCTAAGTTCTCTCAACAGCCTAGGGTCTGAATTATCTAGGAGAGGATATTTGAACTCATTAGCACAGGTAAGTGGCACCCTTCAATTCCTTTGTTTATCCTGATCCCTAGTTTCATGATTCTGTCTACCAAGAAGTGCAAGATTGTGGATCCATTTGCCTATGAGATGGTCAGTGACTGCAACATTCGTTCAGGCAGTATTTAGAATCTATCACAAAACAGGCATGTGCTGGTCACTAACAGTACAGCAGAAAATAAGACAGGTAACCATCCCTTGCAAGGGAGAGGTGAAATATATTGATAGAAATATATACAAACAGAAGCATTTACAGTGATCCGTGGGAAAATACATTGTTGCCATCTTGATTCCAAGAGTTTGTCCCCCACACCATGGATAATTCTTCAAACTGCCTTACCTCTCGCCATTGGCAGTTAACATTTCTGCTGGTGATTCGAGGTCCTAACATGTTCTTGCCCCACTCTCTTGGATCTGACACCAGCCATTAATATTCCTTCTTGGGACTAAGATTTGATATGATTTATTTTGAATTTTATCATACCAAACACAGGAATCAAACATTAAAAATTTAGAGAAGATATCTGGAAACAATACTTACACATAATTTTTTTAATTGAAGCATAATTGATTATACCTATTTATTGAGTATAAAGTTAACTATTAGTATTTGAGAACAATATGTGATGATCAAATCAGTATTGACAGCATGTTCATCATTACAAATCTTACACATAATTTTTAAAGACTACCATCTTTCTATATAAATTAGATAACTTTAAAAAATATAAATAATGGCTATTAGTGGTTTACTTTAAAATTCTGAAATCTTAAAATATTCTACAATGTTATTCCTAATCTAAAAAAACGTGTATGTTGTAAAATATATTCCACTCTTTTAAAAACAAATGAAATACTACTGCAAAGCTAAGCTTTTAGTATTAGCATAGTCCTATTAGTATTTTACAGTTATCTTCACATTTATTTAGACCTGAAGTAAAATAATTTAAATATTCATTTTGCAAAGAAAAATCACATTTTATACTTAGAAGCTCTTCATGAGTGGCTGTATTTTAAAGAAAAACAAAACAAAACTGTCAATAGCTTTCATAAATTAAGTCTAGGGGGCGTTTTCAAGGTATCAGTTGTTAAAGTTTGTGAAAATTGATCTTCAGAAATGAAAGTAGCATTACACTGTTAAGATAATGTACTTTCATATTTTATACATGCCTATCAAATGTTGAGCTATTTACTTAGATATTTGGCCCTTAAAAAAACATATGTGATTTCACCTGTTACAGCTACAAGAAGGGCAATTGGTAGCTTTGTGGTTAACTTTTAACAAAAACAGCAGCTGCAGCTAATGGTTGAGCTACAGGTACTATCCACTGCCATCACCTTTGTTACTATTTAGGGACCTTCAAGGTAATGACATTCTTCGTTGGGATATCTGATTCCCTGGCAAATAAAATAATTTTATTTAGAGACGAAAACGTGACTGAGATGAAGGGAGCTGTTGATCATTAGTTCAAAAATGATCTGTCTTTTGGTAATTTTATAAAGGTAAAAGTTAACTTAAAAATATGTGGGAATAAAGAGAAGTTAGTTAATGGATACAAAATTTGAGCTAGATAGGAAAAATAAGTTCTCGTGGTCTACGATAGTAATAGGCATCTACAATTAACAATAATTTACTGTATGTTTTCAAATGGCTGGAAGAGAGGAGCTCAAATGCTCTAATCACAAAGAATAATAAATTTGTATGATGATTAAAATGCTAATTACCTTGATTTGATCATCACACATTGTACACATGTAATGAGACACTTGTACAACTCTGTAGTCCATAGACATGTACAATTAATACATGTCAAGTAAAAAATAAACTTAAAAATTACTCATAAATATATGGCCTTAAATATTGTTGCCAAACTTCTCTGTGCTGAAGAAGCATAGTCCCTGGTATTCAGCTTGCTGAATAGTCAATTGGATATTTAAAAACCAAAAATATTACTGTGGGAATAGTTGTTAAGTAATAAATACAATATTTTTCTCTTTTAATTTTTTTTCTGTAATATGCATTCTCTCATTCTATTTTTCACTGCATCAAGAACGGTATTATACCTTAGGGATTTATTTTTAATCTTTTTTAGTGAATACAACATGTAATCAATGAGCAATCATTAGTTAACAATTAACAATAGCAATTATTAAAACATTACATACATATGGTGGAGCTAACTATAAAACATGGTATTTCACTGATTTAAATTGATATCATAAAAATAATACATTATATTCAAGTTTAAGGAATTGACTAAAATAGCAAGATCCATTATGAACTCATTCCCCAGTTAATGAAATAATAATTGCATGGTAGTCTCCAGGTCAATCACAATTAAAAACATATTTGTAAATTCATAATCTTTCTTTAAGCTAAATAAAATGATTATTAATGAATCAGAATGAAAAAAAATCCAAAACACATTTTTAATTCACAGTTTTACTGCAACCTACATAAAATGGTTCTCAATAAATAAGGATAAAAAACAATCTAATCTTTTTTCTTTCAACAGATACTAGGATTTACATTAAAAGTTCAGAAATCTATTCATTTGCAAATAGAAGTACTAACATTTTTAAAGGAATCTTAAATATCATCAAACCCATGTCCTTTATTTTACAAAGAATCAAAACCAAGGCATTGAAATGTCAAGTGATTTATCTAAGAAAAACAATGTTAGTCCTCCCAGCAGTAGCCCATTGATTCTTGTTGACTTGGGGAGCGAGCTGACCGATAGATACACCAAGGACCACATGCCTCTACCTTTGCATAAAGGCAATGATCTTTCATACAAACTAATAATTTGATGGCAACAACAAGAAAATGATTTTTGAGAAAATTAATATTGAATTGGCTTCTCTACAAATACTATTTATCACATTCTTAGTCATTTTTCTTTCATATTTACATCAAGGAAAATATTTTGTGAGGGTTTGTCTTATCCATGCCATTGGAAGACTATTAATCATTCAGCAGGAAGGTCGGGGGTATGTATTACAAATAAAGAAATTTTAGTTAAATTCTCTAGATATCAGTGAAAGTCATTGGTTTTAAAGTGTCTACAAGAAACTGTTTCTTTTTCTTAAAAGAAGCAACATGTAAATATTCATTTTCAGAAATGACTTACATCTAAATAGTTGGTGGAATAAACAGAAAGTACGTGAACTATAATACGGTAAGTCCTGATGCATCAAAGTAAATAGTGCTTGATTATTTGCTTTGTTTAGTGACAAACATAATTATTTACATTATTGACTTTTTTTGTGGTACTGAGACCCCAAAATTAAATTCCACACATGATACTGTCACCTAGACCACATAATTGTGACAAAGCATTGTACCAAAAATAACATTTAGAGTCATAAGTATTACCCCTAAAGATATTAAGATAATGCCATCAAGATTGTATTTAAATATACCTTTTAATTAACAATTCTCTCAAAAAAAAATCTTATTTTGATAATAGTATTTTGTAGCTCTGATTTCTTTAATAAGTTCGTAGGTTACAGAAATTGGTAATTGCAAATCTCTTAAGCTACCAAAGATCCTTTGTACTACTTAAATTAGTGACTTATAGATTCTGAGATTTCAAGGGCAAGAATTTGTTTTGCTCAGTCTCACAATATATCCATGCTCATCATGTAACTTTTCCTCTAGAGACAGTTCTTTTTAAAGCAAATCCAGGTTATTTTTACATTTTTATTAGAATTATATGTTCAGCGAATGTAATAATAAAATAGATATGTTACTGGTATGTAAAGAGTGTATTAATCAGAGTTACCTTCTATCACAATGACATTTAGAACTAATTCAATCCTATCTATTTTTCAGTTCTTGTATGCCCCTCATGCCATCATATATAATTTTTATAATATGAAATCATATTTTATAATAATTTAATAACTTCCTACTTATAACAATAACTTAACATTAAAAGAGCTTCAGAAAAACAGCTTCCATATGTTTTGTTCAGAAAATCTCCCACCTGGAGATTGGACTGTAATATCCTAAGCAATGCCCATGACTATTTCAGAAGCTGCTACACTAAGCACCATGAAAGCAAGACAAAATCTGGAAAAAGAGCTGGAAGAACAAGAAATCTTCATTATGATGCCACTCAAATAACACTGTGCTAACTGGTGTTCTAGTTTATACTGTGTAGGTACTACTGAAATTCAGTGAGGAAAAAAAATCTAATGCTACACTCAAAACAACTTTTATTTCATAACAGCAAAGCAAGATGCTGGAAACCTAACGTTTAATTTTCTATATGGAGGCTTACATGTGAAGTTGAAGTTGAAAGCAAATTAACCATATTGAAACCTGCACCAGGATCAGTACAACCATCACGCCTGAGCTTTCACTTCCTTTGGCCCTGAAAAGGAAAACTCCACCTTTCCTGCCTGAGATGAGTCTGGAGTGTGGCGTATGAGTTTGCCCACAATGCAGTGAGAGGCTCAGCGCTGGGCCACAACTCAATATCACTGCATCAGGGTGGTGTGTGAAAATGAACACTCTGCCACTTGACCTTAAACTTATGAATCAAGTATAGAGTTAAATGCTGTCATTAGGAAAAAGAAAATTCACCACCGATTCATACTATCATGTATGGGCCTAAGCTTTAAGTACTTCCATTTCTTAACAATAATAAAGAGCTGTATTGCCATGAAAGGATGGTGCCAGGGTCTGCATATTTCCTTTAATTTTGTTCTTTATTTCTTTCCCTATTTGGGGTGACCTTTGGGAATTCTATTGCCATGAGTCTGGGTAAAATGTTTCACTACATCCAGAACACTTCATCATGTAGCAGAGCCAAAATCTATTATGGTTTGCAAGTGACTCATATTTTAGTTATGAGAAGGCCCTAACAAAGAACAGTTTACATTTAAATGCCTTAAATGTCAAGAATGTAATGTTTGGACTATGTAGGTATGCAAAGTCTGATCTTATTCTGTGAACGATGCTTTAGGTATTTATTTATTTATGATATATAACCGACCTAATTCAAAAGAGTCTGTGGTGGCTGTAATAATAGTGAACTGTCTCATCTTGACGGTATTACCAAAATATTGACACTGAAATCTTGAAGAAAACGTGAGAAATCAGACTTTGGAGAAAAGACCTATAACCCAATTCTATGAAAAATTGTCGGGGCCTAGGTGAAAGTGAATCAGGCCACTATATATAACCCGTATGAATGAACTACAAATTTTTGGAATACAGGTCTGTTGCGGGCCCAAACTCTACCAAAGTCTCAGAGATCATCAGAAAGTAAATCTAAGCATTTAGGTGTATTTTTTCTCTAGAACTAAAAGAAAATATTGCATAAACATTGCATTTTACTAGAAAATGAGCATTTAAATGTTACCTTGTATTTACCAAACACCATTTTACTACATTATTTTATAGAAAAAAATTTCAATAAAAGAAACATGATGTAATGATAATATTTGATGAAGCAAAATTTAATGTAAGAATTAGAATATTCCTTTTTTTGGAATTTTAAGTTCATACGCATTTTGCTGTTTCAGACATTATACCTTAAATTTAAATCATTAAAGGGGTTTTCAAAAAGTTCATGGAAAAGTTTGTATTATTAATTTTTTTTTTTTTTTTTTTTTTGACCAGTAAGGGGATCGCAACCCTCGGCACGGTGTGGTCTGCACCAAGCTCAGCCAGCGAGCACACCGGCCATCCCTATACAGGATCCAAACCCGCAGCCTCGGTGCTCCCCGCACTCTCCCTAGTGAGCCATGGGGCCGGCCCAAGTTTGTACTATCTTTTAACTGAATTTTTCCCACAAATGTTTTGAAGTACCTTTGTATGTATATTTAGATTTCTGTGCATTTACTTCATGTAAAGACGTACTGTTCTAGTCCAAGTATTATGGAATATTAGGAATAAGGAAACATACACGTCTTAGATTCTTTTTAGTTTCATTTTTAAAAGCAAAGTAAAATTAAACAGAACGAGTTTTTTAAAAGAACGTATTTCTCATATAAACTACATGTATTTGACCGTTACCAATGATACTTCTCAAACAGAATCAATTATGTTAATCTCTCACCACTAAAACTCTGCTAGCAGTCAGCAGCATATTCAGCCGGGATTTTCATGCATTTCTTACTAGAAAAGAAGTAGGTATGAGTAACAGGCATGCTTGGGGAGTAGCCAGAAATGACAAGAAAGGCTAGAAGCATGGATAAGACATAGTTAACTCCATTCTTGAAACAAAATGCTTTCCACAACCCACTAAATGTGTGGTGACATAATAAAAACTAGTTTTGTTGTGCTTTCAATATTGTTCAAATTAGACCTAAGTAAGGATTTCTTTTAAAGCAAACGCAATCATGTGTAACCACTTCAACTTTTTCTGAAATCAATACTGCATAATTTCTGCATTTTAACAGATTCTCAAAGATGCCCAAAAGTAAATGCAGAATAAAAGACCAAGTTAAAATATGTGTGGTTGCATATAAAACTTCTGGAAATTTTTATACTATTCTTCAAAAAAGCATCCTGTAGTATACTTTTCAAGAGATGTTAATCCAAACATGGTAGACAAATATCAAAGGGAAATTTTAGTATAAAACAAACAAATAAAAATACTCCACCAGTTTTTTTATTTACTTTCTTTTTGCCTATATTATGAAATAGAGATGGCTTCTACTAAGACTGCAGAAAAATAGAAAAGTTGTTTGATTTATATTAAAGGCACAAGGTGTCTTAAATGGAATTATTGGCCCTCGTTCTTCACCTCCCTTCCTCTCATGAGCAACTTTGCTGTCTCTCCCACTGAAGGTTGAGTTTCTCTATCTCTTGACTTTGGGCTTATCCATGACATTTGCTTTGGACAATGGGATTATGCACAAATCTGACACAAGTAGAGGATTGAAATGTACGTATTCTCTTGTACGTCTGTCATGATCACTAGCACAACATATTCCTGCTAGCCCACTAGTACCAGAAGAAGAAACAACGAATATTGAATAGGGGAATCCTAGCTGAGAGATCTGTAGTCTGAAGCCAAGCCTAGCCTAGAGCAGCCCAATCATAGCTACCCACAGATGCATGAGAATAAATGTTTATTGCTGTAGGCCTTTGAGATTTTGTGGCTCTTCATTCTGATACATTACTGTGGCAAGGGCTAACAGATATGCAAGCTAAAACAATGGATTCATTAACTGAATATTGTACTTAATTTTCATGTTCTAAATAATGAATTATTCTTCAGTCTAAAATACAGGGCACAAAAAAGAGGGAAAAAAAAATAATGTATACTGATCTGTGTTATGCCTTGTACTATGCTTTGGGTCAATTGTGGATTATGAGAACTGTGTCCTTGTGAACGGACTTATCCACAGCCATGGAGTAATGGCTGTGGTTCTGATGGCTTTAAAAGGACAGCAAGTGAGGAGGTTAGCTCTATTGCTTTGCCTCTTCTCACCATGTGACACCCTGGTCTCTCAGACCCTGTAGAGTTCCCACAAAGAAGAAGGCCCCCACCAAATGTGTTCCCTGGACTTTGGACTTCCGAGTCTCCAAAACTTTAATGAATAAATTTCTTTTCTTTATAAATTACCCAGTTTCAGGTATTCTGTTATAAGCAACAGAATGGACTAATACATACTATGAGGTAAGTTTTGTTGCTCTGAACCTATTAATATTACTGTCTTACTGTATATAACCTCCCATTCTTACTTAACTTGCTATATAGCCCTATCTGTTATAAGGGGCAACTCAAATCTAGACACCCACAATCCAAAGATTATGAGAGGGCTGGAAATACCTGGCCAAGAGGAACGAATAATAGACTGGCTTAAATCAATCAAATTGTCTTTTTCTTTAGGCATATGTCTAATTTTTATTTCTTTTTCTTTTTTTAATTTATTTTTCAATTGACAAGTACTGACTATATATATTTGTGTGGTAAAGAATTATATTTCAACATATTTATACAATTAGTGATCACCAAATCAGAGTAATTAGCATATTCAACAACATAAAAAATTATTTCTTTGTGATGAGAGCATTTGAGCCCTTCTTCTAGCCACTTGAGAACATACAATAAATTATTATTAATTATAGATGCCTAGTACTACTGTAGACCACTAGAACATATTTTTCCTATCTAGTTGTAATTTAGTACCCATTAACCATCCTCTCTCTATCCTCTGCCTCCTGAAATTATGAAAAAAATGGGGAATACTACAAAAGAACAATATGACTGAAGCACAGTCAGAAACAATGCAGCCCCCATGAGAACACAGACTCCATCTTTAGTGGCTTTCTGGTAACCACATGAGGCTTGGTTATATTATCTTTAATGCAGTTACTGAAAAGTCAAAATAATCCCTCTTCCTCAGTTCACCTTTACATAGCAATCTTCATCTTTGGAGAAATTTCTATTCCTTGATACAAAAGACACAAAATTTTGACTTACAGCTATGCTATTCTATTTTAGTCAGTTATGAGCCTGTACTGTTTATACAGTATTTCCTTACATCTTTTAAACAGCTATCTCAAACTTTAAGATTAAAGTCTCATTTTAGAATTTATATAAAACAGCATTAGCTCATCAGTAAACAGCAATAATTTGAATATAGTTTTTATCTGGTCTAAAATGTAAAATATATCCTATGAAAAAATCTTGAACTCACTTGTCAAATAAAAATTTTTAAAGTGCACTGTGCTTTAATTATATTTAAAAATTCTATTTTAATGAATTCCGAAAGACTGCTTCTCTTCTAAGTTTCAAACAATAAAACATTTAGTTTAGTTTCTAGCATAATGCTTAGCATACAGTAGGCACTTAGTGTATTTATCCAATGTTTTAAAAGCCAGTTTGTCCATTGCACTAGCACATTTTATTGTTATTCACACTCTCTTTATAGAAAGAAAAAAATTTCCAAAATAAGATAATTTACACTCATGAAAAATATGAAGTTAGACTCAAAAGTAATTTAAAAAGGCCATACCAGTAATAAATACTTACTGACTACAAATAACTAACTGTGTCCATGAAACAACATGGTTTGGTTACTTTGCTCAATACACTTTCACGCTTTCTCAACTTATGACTATATAATCATGAGGCATATTCTCTTCACTGGAAACAAACTAGAGGGAAAAAACAGATGCCCCCCCTTATTACTCATCCTGCTGTTTCCAAGATAAAATCAGGCAATTGACTTTACCTGATGTTATGTCTGAAACATGCTTTGAAACATGCAAGCAGATTTTAATTAAGATGGATTTATCTGTATTTATCCATATCTACATTTTATGTAAAAATAACCAAGAAATTTCTGAAATTAATTATTCAAAGAGCAAACATTGTTATTCCTCATTCAGGATTATTTCGTTACTGAGTAGAGTTAAATTTACATATTGAAAGTGTATCAAAGAATCCATTAATCTATTCAACAAACATTAATTGATTTTCTTACTGTATCTCAGGCCTTTTGCTTGCTGCTTCGGTTACAAAACTAAATCAGACCCAGCCCCAAGTGTTCAAATTTACTGTCTGGTAGGAGTAGAGTCACCTAAACCAAATTGCAGTATGCGCTGCAGTAATAGAACATGTCATGATTCATCAGAAAAAGCACATGTGGAAAGTCTGGTAATTTAGAATTCATCAGAATTTAAACCTTTTTTGGACAGCATTGATTAAGTGAAAAAGCAACCCACAGAACAGGAGAAAATACATGCAAATCATATATCTGACAGGGACTTATATCCAGAATATATGAGTATAAAGAACTCATACAATTCAAAAATGAAAACTAAATAACCCAAATTAAAAATGGACAGAGAATTTAAACAGATATTTCTCCAAAGAAGATATATAAATGGCTAATAAACATATGAAAAGATGTTCAAATTATTAGTCAATAGGGACATGAAAATCAAAACCACTATAAAATTTCACACCCATTTCACACCCATTAGAAAGGCTATAATTAAAAAGACTGATAATAACAAGTGTTGGTGAGGATGCAGAGAAATCAAAACCCTCATACATTGCTGGTAGGGATATGATATGGTGCAGCCACTCTCAAAAATAGTTTGGCAGTTCTTCAAAATGTTAAAGATAGCTAGCTACCATATGACCAGCAATTTCACTCCAGCAATTCCACCCAAGATCAATAAAACATATATCCACCCAAAAACGTGTACACAGATCTTTAGAGCAGCATTATTAATAATAGCAAAAAATATTAAAACAACCTAAGCATACATCAACTGATGCATGGATAAGCAAAATGGTGTACAGCCACATTCAGTAATAAAAAGGAACAAGGTCATATCAGTAGAGTTTATAGCATTGCCCTGTACTCAATGAAATATGTCAGTTTGATAGGACAGTGACAAGGACAAACTTTTCCCTACTGGTCATTCCAATAATTTTATTAGATTATATTTATTAAAAAGGATTTCAATAGACTTATTTGGGCCTGGCTGGTTAGCTCTGTTGGTTAGAGCGTGGTGCTGATAAGGCCAAGGTCCAGGGTTCAATCCCTGTACTGGCCAGCCGCCAAACAAACAATAGACTTATTTGAAAAATAATAGCAAGGCTTTTTATTTAAATAAGTTCATCTTAAAAGTGGAAATGAGGTGGAGTTGAACCAGTAGCTTTCAGCTCCCTTGAAATCTGAGTTTAGAATATCATGACATGGCCTAACATCACAGTTTTTAAAGATCAAAAATTCAAGTAGCTACCCAAACTGACCATAGCAATATAACCATAGCCTATGAGCTTAAAGAAGTTTTGAAGGGCAGAAAAAGGTCAATAATATATGACAACTGTATCATTAGTCTTTTTGTCTCCTAAACACAGACCACGAGATTGACTAAATAGATAAGTTTCTTGGCCTTCTCTTAACATTGTGCTACTAATGGCCTAATAAGACTGTAATTAGTGCTGAGAATGCATAGCAGATCATTTGCAAATTTATTTTAGTTACTTAGAAAAACTCGTTGACTACTAACAGTTTTTTGGCATTGAAATGTTTCTGTAATAGGTAATTACAAGTCAGTACAAAGATAAATTCATGATATCAAAAAAGGTAAATAAATCATGTTTACCAAAAAGAAAGCAAATGCTTCATGTAATCTTTTATCACTAATTAGTTTCTTCTGCACTCATATTTGAGAAATGACTATTTTTTAAATACTCAGTAAATATGAAAAAATTAAAATATATCAGTACAGAGGACTTATTGAAACCTGTTAGCACAAAATTGCAAGCACTTCAAAGCTGTCAAAATTAATAAGGAAGACAAAGGAAACACTACATTCTCCTGTCTAGACTAATATAATTCTCACAATCTGCTTATGTTAATAAATTTTACAGGAAATCTATCACTTTCCTCTAGTGGTTATGTTTAGAAATTCAGAGCTTGTGATTGCTTTTTCAGCAATGAAAAATAGCTTTTAATAAGAGAATGAATTAGTTTTAATAGTTGTTATTAACTTTTTAAACCAATACTAAAGAGTGTTTAAGCATTGTCAGCATGTTTTTTCTTGACAATTTTTAATATTCTATGTATTATATATGAAAAAGCATACGCAAATTTTAATTAAATTTCCCTTAAACTGCCAAAAATATCTGAATACTACATTTAAAAGTATTTTCTATAATACCTCAAAATAGACTATTAAAAAGTGTTTTTAAAAGCATTTTATTATAATACCTCAACATAGACTATTCCTTGTGACAAAAGGGACTTGATCTTTGAAGGTTAATATTGTTACTTCACTGTGTTAATAATGTTCACAATAACCAAAGATGACCTCTTTCAACTTTATCTTTTTAGTAGGTAACCATCTTACCCACCTAAATTCCCTAAGAATAAACTTCACAAGAGAGTGGGCATACAAGTTAGAAATGGAGTTCTTTAAAATATAGCAAGGATAAAATAAGTTCAAAATTTGGTAAAGAAAAAGGTTAAATAAATAAAATTTATTTACTAGAAAATATCAGTTCTCTTCCAACTGTTCCAAAAAGTTGAAAAAGAGGCCATTCTCCCAAACTCCTTCTATGAGGCCAGTATCACCTTCATACCAAAACCAAAGATACGACAACAAAAAAAGAAAACTACAGGTCAGTATCTTTGATGAACACAGGTGCAAAAATCCTCAATAAAATATTAACAAATAGAATACAGCAACACATCGAAAAGATTATACACCACAATCAAGTGGCATTCATCCCAAGGATGCAAGCATGGTTTAACATATGCAAGTCAATAAATGTGATACACCACAACAAAATTGGGGACAGAAATCATATGATTGTCTCAATAGACACAGAAAAAGCATTGGACAACATTCAACATCCTTTCCTGATAAAGACTCTCAGCAAATTAGGTATAGAAGAAAAATATCTCAACACAGTAAAAGTCATATACAACAAACCCAATGCCAATATCATCCTAAATGGGAATAAGATAAGAGACAAGGATGCCCACTCTCACCACTCTTATTTGACATAGTATTGGAAGTACTAGTCAGAGTAATCAAGCAAAAGAAATGAAGGGCTTCCAGACTGGAAAGATGAAGTCAAATTTTTCCTGTTTGCAGATGATATAATCCTATATGAAGAAAAGCCTAAAGACACTACAAAAACTCCTGAATTTACAAACGATTTCAATAAAGTTGCAGGATACAAAGTCAACATGCAAAAATCAGTAGCGTTTTTATACCCCAAAAATGAACTAGCAGAAAAAGAAATCAAGAAAGCTAGCCCATCTAACAATAGTCACCAAAAAAATAAAATACCTAAGAATAAATTTAACAAGAACTACAAATCACTGTTCAAAGAAATTAAAGAGGACATAAAAAGATGAAAAGACATTCCTTGCTCTTGGATTGCAAGAATTAACATTGTGAAAATGTCCATACTACCCAAAGCGATCTACAGACTCAATGTAATCCCTATCTAAATACTGATAACATTCTCCACAGAAATAGATAAAACAATCCTAACATCCAAATGGAAAAACAAAAGACCCCAAATAGCCAAAGCAATCCTAAGCACAAAAATAAGGCTGGAAGCATATCACTGTCTGACTTCAGGTCATACTACACAGCATGATAATGGCATAAAAACAGACACTCAGAACAATTGAACAGAATACAGAACCCAGAAATCAACCCACATACTTACAGTGAACCAATCTTTGACAAAGAAAACAAAAAAATACATTGGGGGAAAAGACTGCTTCTTCAGGAAGTGATACTGAGAAAACTGGACTTCCATATGTAGAAGAATGGAACTGGACCCATACTTCTCTCCATCTACCACAATCAAACTTAAAATGGATTAAAGACTTGAATATAAGACATGAAATTGTAAAACTCCTAAAAGAAAACACAAGGGAAACACTTCAGAAAGTAGGACTGGGAAAAGACTCTATGAATATGACCCCCAAAGCACAGGCAACAAAAGGAAAAATAAACAAACAGGATTATCTCAAACTAAAAAGCTTCTGCACAGGAAAGGAACAATTAACAGAGTGAAATAACCTACAGAATGGGAGAATAAATTTGCAAGTGATGCATCCAACAAAGGATTAATTTCCAGAATATACAAGGAACTCAAACAACTTAACAGTAGAAAAAACAAATAACCAGATTAAAAAATGGGCAAAGGAGCTGAATAAGCATTTCTCAAAAGCAGATATACAGATGGACTATAGACACATGAAAAAGTGCTCAGCATCACTCAGCAACAGGGAAATGCAAATCAAAACCACACTGAGACATCATCTCACCCCATTTAGACTGGCTATTATCAAAAAGACAGAGAATAACAGATGCTGGTGAGGATGCAGAGAAAGGGGAACCTTCTCACACTGTTGATGGGGCTGTAAATTGATGCAGCCATTATGGAAAATGGTATGGAGGTTCCTCAACTACAGATAGGACTACCATACTATCCAGCAATTTCACTGCTGGGTATATATCCAAAGGAATGGAAATCATCATGTTGAAGGGATACCTGCACCTCCATGTTCACCACAGCTCTATTTACAATAGCCAAGAGTTGGAACCAACCTACATGAGGTATATATACACATTGGAATACTACTCTGCCATTAAAAAAAAGAGTGAATTACTGCCATTTACAGCAGCAAGTATGAACTTAGAGAAAAATCATGTTAAGTGAAATAAGCCAGACACAGAAAAAGAAATACCACATGTCCTTACTCATAAGCAGAAGCTAAAAAATAAACAAATAAATAAAAAGAAAGAATAGGAAAGAAAGATACAGCAATCACAATAATGTGTTGAACTTCAAAAGGAGAGAATGAAATTGAGGTTACCAGAGGTGGGAAAGGGGGAGGGGGCGGGGGATAAGGGAGGAATTGGGAAAAGGACCACTAAACAACTACATTGCATAATGTTGAATATACTAATTATCCTAATTTGAACATCACATATATCACACAGGTATTGATATCCAACTCCATACCCCACAGAATATGTACAATCAACCATGTTACAATAAAAAATAATAATAATTTTTAAAAATCAATGTTTTTCTTTTAGAGTTCTACTATCTATGACTTTTACTTTCTAAAAGTTAGTTTAGCATATTAATATTTTTCATTCTCTTTAACATGTTTTTAATTATGTCAATAAAGACAATTTATTCTCATTCTTTAGAAATGTGTATTCTTTGTCAGTGTAAAGTAAAATATGTAACCAGTAACGCATCTCTTAATGTGGGGCAGAATTGGCATACTTTTTATCTGGCAATACCTAAAGAATGGCCATTCAGTGAAACACTCAAGCCAACGCTCATTGGAGGTATAGGTGAAACATTATAAAAAATAAACTCTTTGTGACTTTTTGGTCTTTTATGTGGTAATGATTGTCTCAACCAAACATACACATGAGAAATAATTAAGCTGCTTCGACAAATGTGTTGTACTATTAAATTTTAAGACAAAGAAGGCTGCCCATGGAAGCGTTCTTGCTATACTTATAATTTAGAATCACCAAGAGGGAACCTAAAATAATGATCAAACTTTACTGTTTGGTTTTATGAGTTGCTAAATCCCTAAAGCCTATAAGAAAATTTCACACTTTGTTACTAAATGTTATGATGCTTCCTTTTCTCAAGTGATAATTTATTAAAAAAGGAAAAAATCAAAAACCAAAAAACTCCTGAGTGTTAATTCATTTTGCTCTTTGGCTGCCAAGATGCGCCTATGAATTAAAAACAGACATAAAGTTATTCAAGATATATAGGGGATAAATGTCATATTTGACCACTTCCCTGATTCTAACAAGACTACATTGTTTCTCTAAGAGCTAATACTTCAACTAATATTACAAATAAATGTGTTCTTTTAATCATTTATTTGTATCCTTCTGGAATGTGAATACTTAAATATTCCTTCTGTTTTTACAAGCAACTTCATCTGAGGTTTGCTGGGATTATCTGGCATCCTTTGCTATATCCTTATATTCATTAAGTAGCTTGGTCAGCAAAAATTGGTCGAGTATCATCACTGCACACTTTACCGGCCTAAATGCTTTCAAACAAATGAAGAGAGAAAATAAGGACCAATCTGAACAGCTCTGTGAATACATTATACCCATTGAATTAAACCCTTTAAAAGGGTGGGCTTCATATCTTTCAAAAGCTCTCAAAGAATAGGTAAAAGGCCTTTTCTGATTAATGTCTGTAGAATAAAGAAGTGAATCTTATTTCACAGTACTTATTTGTATTGAAGTTGGCACCTCCGTTTCTGAGTTTTTCCAAAGAATATTTTTAGTAATTTGCTATGAAATATTGTCAAGCTTGCTGATTCACACTAACATAGCATCACTTTGAAAATAGGGGCATTTGCTTGTCATCAAAATTCTGGAATGCTGCAGCTTCAAAGATATTCAAATGTGACTACAGGTTTACATTCTTTCATTACATTGAGTTTCACTTTACAACTAAGGATGCAAGAGAAGCATTTGGAGAAGACTGAAACTATCAATTGCTCTGTAAGACTCACAGACTTCCAAGTGATAACACAGAACGTGATTTAATAGAATTTAAGAATTAGCAAAGACTGTCAACATCATCTCATCTGATACCTTTGAATAAAAAATCTGAGGCCACAGAATTAAGTTGGTGTCCCCAATTTCAAGGTTAGTAAAGGTCTGTGACTAGAACTGAGATATTTCCTAACATTTCACCCTGTAACAAATATACTATTTATCCTCATTTATTTAAAGAGGAAATAATAGTCTAAAATCAAACGTATATAATTCTCATTATTTTCTGATTCATTTAAATGATCTTCCTGTAGATATTGTTTGAAACTGCATGCTAAACAAGAGTTGTTTCTTGCCCTTAATTAATTTCTAAATGAAGGTATGAATGCTATTGCCCTACTGATGGGTTCAAATCCTGGCTTTGTCATTTTCATCAGCATAATTTTGGAAAATTATTTAACCTCCTTGTGCACCTGTTTCTTCATCAATAATCTTGAGATAATGAAAGCATCTCCCTCATATGGTTGTTGTTATGTTTAAATTCTATAACGAATGTAAAGCACATAGAATAGGGTCTGGCCCACAGTGCTTATGAAAAGAACTGTTTTTAACTTATTAAAAACAAAACTTTTTATTCTCCAACAGCAAAGAGTATTTATATTTAAAAGAGTATCAGTATCTAATACTGATATCAGTATTGGTATTATTTAATAGTACACTGCTAAAGTTTAATTTGTTATCAGTATAACATGAATATTCAATACACACACATATAAACCTACATTATAGTTATAGAAATAAGCTTCATAGAAATAAAGCTTCATTTATTAAAAGGACCATTTTTAAGGCACACAGTAATAAATATCAAACGTTTTTAGAAATTTGACCCACATTCTGGTCTCTACATCTCCTTTTGGATAAAACATGCCTTCATTAGATTAACTAAGATAAAATCAAGATAAAAAGGAAAGTGTAGGAGAAATACTCCTCATGTTGACTTGCTTTATATATATGAAGCTACATCATGGCAATTCTGATTTGAACAATCCATCAAATTACTATTGTTTTACTAAAAAAATAAATGTAAATAACAGATTTAAATAAAATCATCCTCTCACTTTATGCAAATTTTAAGACACATTTCAACTTTGTAATTTTATAGGAAAAAAGGAATTCAATTATTCACACCAAATTATTAATGGTAGTCATTCCTTTTTGTTCTTTTCTGTATTTTCTAAATTTTACACAATAAAAAGCTAGCATTTTGTAAAAAAATAATAGTATATACTATTTTTAAAAGCAAAGTTGTCAGGTTTAGAATTTTGTTTTAAATATTGGAAAGCATAGATTCCTAGCATTCAATCCTAGATTAAAACATGGGATTTCCACTTACTATTGCATATATTGATTGAGACAACTTTTTCCACTTCTATTTTCATGCCTACAAACCCGAATATATTTTCTTTTTCACTGAACCACTGGAAGATACGTCACTGGAAGCGTATGTCAAAACACTAGAAGTCAGTCCAGTCCTATTATGTAAATGAAATGTGATTTGCATTCTTAGAAATATTCCACACTCAACATTAATAATACAAATAATCAAGAATATTAATAATAATAATCAGTTTGCCATATATATATAAGAAGATGACTGTTTGAGAAGTCCCCTATCTTTCTTTTTAAGCCAACTCTGCCATTCACTAGTTTGTGATCCAATTATCTTAAGCTCATTAAATGTAGTTCATAATTGCTGTCACACTACCTCAGGCAGATCTAAAGATTAAATAACATGATTTCTATAAATATATTTTTTAAAGTGATTTACTCTTGTAAAGCATTATTGCACTATTTTTCGTTAGTGTCATCAGTATTGATATTTTTCATAATTATTTTTCATAATTGTCTATTTTATTTGTTTAATTACCTTCAATCTGTCCCTACAATTGATCCTCCCCTAAGAAAGATGTTATTCATACTATTCATTTCTACATTCATAGCCCTGGGAACTAAGTCTAGAAAATGCTAGGGTCTTTTCCACTATTTACTTTATAAATAGACCATTATTCCTTATAGCACTTATAGCAAACAGCATAAAATCAAGTCAGTTTCTCAGTTCCATGTACTCTAGAAATATGCCCAAGCCATTAGGCACCTACCCTCAAAGTCCCCTGACACCCTTCACAGCAACTATCCTGGGAAATTTAATGGTTTTCTACTTTATTCACTATTTATTTTTGGAAAAAAAATTTCTAAAAGAGCATGCACATTTATTATCTTAAAGAATGATTAACATAATTAATAGTCATTCATATGATCCAATATTTATTTATGTTATATAATTAATATGTAGAAAATTGTTCAAGTCTCTATAAAATAACTCAGAAACATGTCAGGAGACATTTAACCTGCTGATTAATAAAGGAATCTGTGATGATTTCTATAAAATTTTGACATCAGAGCGATGATACCAGTCCCTACCTTCAACACAACCATTGAAACTTTGATTCCACTGAAAAATCAGATTTACATTACACAATTTTAATATTACCAACATTTGAATACTATCTGTGTATGTGATTTGGAGTTTTTGTTTTCATTTATTTTTTAGTGATTGTTCATATTAATACAACAGCAATAGTCTCTCATCAAGGCACATCGTTTTTCAAATGGCTGACTAGGTGTCCTGCCTATAGCTATAAAACAGAACAGTTTTTATTGCCCAGCAGCATATCTTGAACCCCTGTGAATGCCAGGCACTGTGTAGGGAGTGGGAAATAATCAATTACGTTTTTTAGTGCTTGACATTTAATAAGCAATTTCTCACATCTGTCACAATCTGACATTCACTCTGGGAACTGAAACTGTTTTAAACTGTCCCTGCTTTATAGGGTACCTGTCAGAAAAACAATGAGGAAACATACAAAAGTCCTTAGCATAGTATGAGGCATGTAAGTGTTCAATAGCTATTAGCCATAATAATAATATAAAATACAATTTTATCCCTATTTTACAGATGAAAAAAACTAAATCAGAGAGAAGTTAACTGATTTAGCTAGATGTGGCAGAAGTAAGCCTAATTTTTCTGTCTCCAAATAAAGAATGGATTTTATCACCCCATACCTACTTTTTAAAAGAAATATATAATATTAAAACTCATTGCACACAATAGCAAAAAGTGGAAGGAACCTAGGTATCCATTTCATATAAACAAATGTGGTTTATAAGCACCATGGTAAAAAGGAAGGAAATTCTCACACTTGCTACAACATGGACAAACTTTGAAGACATTATGCTAAGTGAAATAGCCAGCCATAAAAAGACAAATGCTGTAAAATTCCATTTATATAAGCTACTACTGTGTTAGTCCATTTTCTGTTGCTTATAACAGAATACCTAAAAATGGGTAGCTTATAAAGGAATAGAATTTATTTCTTACAATTTCAGAGTCTGGGAAGTTCAAAGTCCCAGACTTGATCTTGGCGATGACTTTCCACAGCAATGCAAGGTGTCACATGGCAAGAATGAGCTGAGCAAGAGAGAGATTTCTCACTGGATCTCCTCATAGGGCCATCAGAACCACACCCACTAATCCATGAAAGTATCAGCCCATTCACAAAGGCACAGTCCTCACAATCTAATCACCCTTAAATATCCCACCTTGGATTTCCCATACTTGGATTTACCATACTTGGATTTCCCAACCTCTTAATACTCTTACAATGGGGGTCAAGTTTCTAACACATGAAATATTGAGGGGCACATTTAAAATCCGTATCATCTAAAATAGCCAAATTCATAAATACAGAAAGCAGATTGGTGGCTGCCAGAGGCTGGGGTTGAAGGAAAAGGGGAGTTGATGTTTAATGGGTACCAAGTTTCAGTATGGGGAGATAAAAACATTCTGGAGGTAGGTGGTGGTGATGGTTGCAAAGAAATGGAAATGTACTTAATTCCACAGAACCGTACAATTAAAAAGGCTAAAATGACACATTTTGCATTATGTGTATTTTACCAGAATTAAAAAATATAGAAATAAACAACTCAATGCTTTGTCCGCATTTTCACCATTTATGTTAAACAACAGAATGAATTAATTAATATGGGTGATAGTAATATTCCATATTGTGGCAGGAAAGTTAGGCATTTTTCTTCTTGGCAATTTCTGATTGCAGATAGTTGTTCTCCCTCCTTTAGAGAACTATGGTGATAAGATTTAAAACATTAAGTTCAGATTAGAGCTCACCTTATATTATTTACCTGAAATCACATCTCACTTATGCCCTCTAATCACAGCATATGTATATATAATATCTGATATGCATTTGTTTTAAGGAAAAGCAAAAGGCTGATATAGATTTATCTAACATAAGGAAAAATACATATCATACATGAAAAATATAATTCAAGCTACAAAATATGACTCTCCCTTGGCATATTCATTCTTAAAGTATTCTAAGATTGTGTAGTGCCAAACATAATATTTTTCTTTTGTCAGCTTGCCAAAGTGAAACTTGACCGCTGAATTCTAAAGGACATACAACAACAAGGCACAAATAGATGAGACTTTAAACTCATTCAAGTAACATTTGGGGCCACAAAAGCATGGAGAACATGATTGCCTTAAAAAGTACAGTTTCCAGTAATTCTCATAAGAATTCCTCAGCAGGCATTTGGCTAGAATCCAACTTTCTCTTTTTCTCAAAATAAAGATTTTGGATATTTTCCTATCTTGACATTTAGAGATTTAAGGCTTTGACAAATGTCATGTGTGCATGTGGTATTTTTTTAATCATACTTTTAAAAATCTTAATTTGCATTCAGTTTTGAGTTTCAGAATTAGGAAAGTCTCAAATTCAGTGGAAAGAGTTAACATATTTTATCTCATACACACACACACACACACACACACACACGAACACACACACACACACACACACACACACACATCCTAACTAGAGAAATATCACAGACTTCCTGGCTTCTCTCCAAAAACTCTACCAGTCGGGCTCATTGGCTTAATTCCCATTCTACTCTAAAACGTCTGTGTAGTTTGCTTTTCTTTGTCTTTGTCATATTTTAACTGTATAAATTATTTACTACTAATGCTATGGAGCTTCCCTCCAAGCAAGTCAGATAAAGAAACAGCTATATAACAATCGCTAAGTCATATTAAAAAAAAAATGACTTTCTCAATCATATGTTTTATTTCCATAAACCCATACTACTCTCTCTACAAATCTGGATTTGCACTTGAATCTATTCAAGCTCTTCTGCCACAGTGAAAGGCCATTTCAAGATCCTCTATATTCTCTGCCAAAGTTTCTGTCTATAAATACTTAGCACTTCATACTGGCTCCAGAAAAATAATTTCCAAACTAGTAAAAAATACTAAATTGCCTATTTAGAAAGTCTTATAAAACCTAAAACAGAAAGGGGAAAAAAAAACTGGACTGGCAGATTTAGAGAGTTCCACACCATCAAGAAGGAAATTGCCTTTTCCCTTTTGTTCATAATATCTACCTACCTGAGGCAGGGTGCAATTTCCACACACACACATACCCTTTTTCCTGATTTAAAACTATGGCAAATTTGTTGGCAAGGGTCACCAAACCTAATATTGTGTACACTACTTAGCAGCAGTTCCTTATGTGCTACTTAAAGAAAGGAGAATTTTGTAGATGTCTGATTATAAATGGCAATGGTTAACCTTGAATTTCCCCTACAGGAAACCTTTTCCATTTCAACAATGTCTCATTGAACTCGACTCATTATGAAAAACTGAATAACCTCTCAACTTTCTATGATATATGGTTTTAAACATAATCCTTTACTTTCCTGGATAAGAGTACAGACTCTGGAAACAGAACTCCTGGGTTCAAGTCTATTTCTGACAGTAATGAATTGTGTGACCCCAGAAAGACTCTCTATAGCTTTTGTGTTCTTCATTTCTTCATCTGTAAAATGTGATAATATAAGTGTTTCATAGAACTTTTATAAATACTAACTGGTTTAATATACATGAAGTGTTTAGAAAAATGTTTTGCAAATACTTATTCCTACTTCTATCAAAAATTGCTTCAAACCAATTTTACCTGAAAAAATTGTTATTGCTAAGATGAGGCTTTGTAGAGTAGTGTGGCAAAAAAAAAATTGACATCATTTGATGCGCATTTGATATGCTAAGAATAAAGGGAAAAAGCAGTCTAGCCTAATTATATGCTCAGGCATTTTTAATGTCTCCTCTACTAATTTTAGTCAAATATTAATTTTCCATTCCCCTTTCCCATATCCTATATTTTTTAAATCTATCCATTTTCCTTTTTCTCTACAGTGCATACCCTTGTTCAAATGTCAGGCGTTACTCTCCAAGTGTACTGCAATAGTCTATTAACCTCCTCACAACAGTATCGTTACCCTCAAATATGAAATAGTTCTGGTGAGAAATAAGAAGAACCTAATCACTCTTGGAAATAGAAATGGTGGCCTGAATAAGAAAAATACTAGAGAGTAAAACTGATAAGACTGAACAATTGATTTACATATAGGGAGCAAGAAAGAAAGAGGGAGAGGAGTCAAAGGATAAAGTTGAGCTTGCAGTGATGATGTTTAATATGAAAAGAGAGTCTGCTCTCATTTGGATAAACACATCTATGCTCATGGCTACCTTGATGTATATTTAACTCCAGACCTAAATTTTAACCTAGACTTCTTTGTTATGCTCCAGAACACATATTCATCTCCTGCTGGATATTTCCATTGGCTGTGTCAGAGTAACCTCGCATTGAACAGTACCCAAACCAATTCACTGTATACTTGTTATTGCCCCTTCTCTACTGCTCCCTAACTCACCATCCGCTGAGCTGTTCAAAGCAGAAACTGAGCCATAATCCTTGCCACTTCCATCATCGTCCACACCCCTATCCAATTCATCCCCAAGAAACACCAGTACCACCGCTTCATCACATCTCAAATCAATGCATATATCTCCAACCTCACTACCAACTGTTAGTCCAGGGCCCCACATTCTGTACACTAAACTAAAACCACAAATTCCCCAACCTCTAACTGGTTTCTTTGCATCCACTTTTGGTTACACTTAGCTAGAAGGTTTTTTATAAAACACAAATATGATAAAATCAGTATTTTGATGAAAACTCAACAGCTTCTCCCTTTGGTATGAGAAATACTAAACTTTTAACCTGACCGTGAAGATCTTCACACTCATGCCCAGGCTTACTCCCCAGGGTCTTCTCTGCCTTCTTTCCTTTCCACACTCCACATACCAGCTCAATAAACTTCTCTTTCCTCAGTTACTCAGAGTTGTACACTCTCCCACCTCGGGGCATTTATACATGCTATTCTTTCTGCTTGGCACACTGCCTCCTGACCACTGAAATGTATCTCATTAACTTCAAGTGATCCTTCAAGTCATAGATTAAATATCACTTCCACAATGACTCCTTTAGTGACCCATAGTCTAGTGTAGATTCCCTTCCAATGTATTCTTAAAGTGCCCTGTTTTTTTATCATACACTCATAATTTATTGAAATTCCTTTTTAATAACTAGATTTCTCAATACACAGGGTGAATTTGAAATGTGTTGGAGGCTAAATTTCCAGGTAGGAATTTCCAGCACATAGCCAGACTGTGATGCTGAAGAAAAGAAGAGATAGGTAAAAAGAGATCACATACATGTGACAGATGATGTCATGAGATTGCTAAGGAGACACTGTGGAGAGAGAAGAGAGGATGTCCAAGGAAAGGCCTTTGAGAAAACCTGCATTTAATTTGTAGCAGGAGGAAGGATGAGAGAAGAAGAGAAAGACAGAGACAGAGAGAATATGAATGAATACATTCAGAAAAGTAACCAAAGACCAAGAAGCAAGTTTCAAAATGGGCCATCAATAACTGACAACTGTTCCTGCTCACTTTTGTATTCCTAATACCTAGAATGATGTTTAACGCATAGTAGATTCTAAATAAATATTTGTTAACTGAATGGCCAGTGTTAAGTTTTCTAGGAACTATCAGTAGGGAAACATATAAACAAAATATTGCCAGCCTTTCTGCTAACTAAACAGTCATGATGAAATAACTAGTGATTATAAATAACACTCCACAGTCTTTGCAATTTTAAAAACAAATCTAGGTTTTAAAACATAAGCTGTATTGCTATAGAATTGAAAAGATAAAAAGTAAAACAACTGGACTAGATAGATTGATATGATTTAGTCTAAAACTGAAGCTTAATTTTAGGATCCCACTCCCAGTGCATCACTCTAAAACAAAGAACAAGAAAGAGGGGTTACATAGCTGAATAAAAATGTTAAAAAGCACTGACATGTATGCTCCTATTTTCTCCTCTCACACTAAGAAATTATACATAAGTATATATAAGCACCCAATTTCATTAATATATTACTTTATTGCAGCTGAGAACATAACTTATGCATGTAAATTACACTTCTTTGAGAGTATGCATTTATTCCTATTTATCCATATATGTACATAGTTTGCCTTGTGTGGCATTTCCATCGCTGTGAAACTTGATTTGATCTTTTCAGTCTTATTTCTTTTTATCTTTAACTAAAGGAGAAATTTCTTTTTACTTAATTGGAAAAAAATTGTAATGAGCTCTAAGAGGTTCACAACCTTTACATAAACCATCCAACTAATGCCAAGCTAGAAAAAGATTATCTTCCCTTTTGACATGATATAGTAGCTGAATCCTCTCACATAGCCTTCGAATATTGTATGTTAAATAACAGTTCTCCTGTATTTATTCTTCTTTTACTCGACAAAGTTCTCTATTCAAAGAAGAATACAATATACAGTTCAATAAACTCTATCAATAATAATTTTGGATATTTTCCTTATAAATTCATATTATATTCAACCATGTAATAAGGGTCAAAGAGTAAGTCTGTAAATCTCCAGACCAGCTCCTAATCTGAAGAGTTCCTCTAACCAACTCTTCACTTGCACGTTTGGGAAACTTTATCACTTTTATCCTTCTTATCAAAAGAGGGGAATCATTTATTTCTCTTTTAAAAATCGTACCTCTTCATAAAATATTTCCTACTCTTATCATAATGGTGCCACCACTTATTCTTTCAACCAGTATCTTTCAATATATGCCTGATGTCTGGCTGGGCTCTCAGGACATTTTGCTGAACAGAACATGATGCTTGTCTTCAAGCAGTTTACAGACTCTTGCCTTCTTGAAAGCAAATATATATTTTGCATTTCCTTAAGGAGTTGAGAAAAAGAAAAAAATATGAAAGTGTGTACACATACACTATTAATCAATAACCATGGCAGCAGAAGAATTAATATAATGAAATAACCCAGTGAGAGAGAGAAATCTAATAGCAATAGGGTATAAAAATAAAACTGCAAAGGTCCTTCAGTGATAAGGTCTGATTCAAAGTCTACCCATGGTTAGTCAGGAAAACAATAGAATACAAAACTCGAAATAAATAGGGTAACAGTCTCCCCAAACATTCTATGTCTGATTTGAGTCCCACAGTCTTTTCCTCCCATTGCTTGTGGGAGTCCCTGTGTTTCATGGGTGACTGAAATTCATCCAACTGAGTCTTGGCTTGTGTGGCTGATAATAACCCAACATTTGAAAATACCACAATTTTAAAATTAATTGATTAGTGGCCTATCCTCCCTGTTGGGGCAGAGTTCACGTCTTTTTATATCCTCTAACACAGCCCCTTGATCAAGGTTGCAGGTTTTGAATGAACACATATCAGATCACTTGCTAGCACTGCAGCTTAAACACCATCTTTTAAAACAAACACAGTGACTTTATATTTCCCAAACCTCTCCTTGCCACGTGGCTCCTGCTCTACCACTAACTATTGAGACAGCATCACCCGTTGACTCTGTCAAATTCCATCTCACTCATGATGCTTTCCAGATTAACACAATTGGATGTAGTTCATTCCTTTTATTCCCCCTGTACCTAGTTATATTGCTTTCATTGTCATGCCAGACTGAACTGCTTCATATGTGTAACTGCTCCATATGCTTAGTTAATAATAGACTGAAATCCCAAAGAACAGAGAGACTTTTTTTCATTATCTTTGAATTCCCTCCCTCACCTATCACAGTGCCTCTCTGGGAGGGTTGAGATCTAATACATAGTCATTGCAGCTAATTGAATTGAACTTTGCCCTATAGGGGAAAAATGCAGTATTTAGCCATATACTAGCTAGCAATTTGACAATGAATTTAATAAAAAGTATTTGAAACAATATACATTAGTGTTTTCATATCCCTAAAAATTTATCCTAGAATTTTTGAAATTAAGAGAACCATATTTTACATGCTTACAATCTACTTAAGTAAATTAAAATTTTAATGAATTAAATATGCTGCTGCTTCCCATATTATATCTGTAATCCATCCTCCTCCCCTAAAGGTGTGTTAAGTTTTGTGAGTATATCAGGGGAATAACTACCATCATGTGCATATATGTCATTGTTCAATTCAAGCAGTGTAGGTACATTATAACTACCCCTTAGCGGTCAGCCTCCCCTGCTAGAATGTGAGCTCCTTGAGGACAGTAACTATATAATCAGGTTCTTGGACATGGTAGGTTTGATTAAATAATTCCTGAATTAGTTAATTATGCGAGAAATAATGACTTCACAGAGGGATCGTGCTGAGGGAGCGATAGTAATAATAGCTAATATGGGATCTATGTGCCAAGCTCCCTGCTAAGAACTTTATATTCATTACATAATTTTATCCTCCTTACAAGCCTGTGAGGGAAATGCTGTTATCCATGTTTTGGAGAGGAGGAACAGAAGCTTGATGAAGTTAATTGACTTGCTAAGGTCATGAAGCCAATAAATTGTGAAAAGTGGAATATGAACCCAGACATTATGACACCAGATCTAACCATTGAGGAAAGAGGGAAAGAGGTGATCATCCCTGGAGCAGTGGAAGTGCTGGTGCTGATAATGCATGAAAGGGGGGATACTGTGAAATAACGTGAGACTTTTTAGAATATCAGAGACTTGATTAATAGAAAAGAATTTTTTAAAAAGCTGAATTAGAGCAGAGAAACTGAGGGAAAGGCAATGAAAGAAGGGAGAAAAAGAGACATTTGAATTTATGTGGTTGTGTCCCAAGGGAAAATCCATCCAGGAAATTTAGGTGAGTGAAATCCAATGGAGAGTCAATAAGTGGTGTTTCAGAGTAAGATTGAGGAGTGTAAGCTTTGGAACTACTCCCCAGAGACTGGGGCCTATAAGTAAAAGAAAGATAAACAGGCAGGAAAAGAAAAAAAGAAAAAAACCTACACAAATAAGCAAAAACATAAGGGCATTCATTCCCTGAATGCCAGAAGTTATGCTTCAACATGAATTTATATGCAAGAATTATTTTCCTCTGAAACTTACTCTCCACTATTTCAGCTTTCCCTTTGAGGCTTTGTTTTAGGTTACTGTGTTCATACCAACACAAAGGTACATGTTTTCAATTTAAAAGGAAAATTAGACAATTGTATAATTATAAATAATGAACACATAAACAGTTGCGTTTTAAGACTGATAAATCTTACACTAACCATTAGTCAATTTATTGAGTAGCAGTATGACAATTCACAGTAAACTGGATTTTGTGCATTTGACTATATAAGCAGTTTATTGTCTAAAAATATCCCATTTAGTAAAGATGTAAAAACCTAGTATATTTTAAGGGTAAATTGGCCTTCAGCATGTATTGCCAGGTTAGCATTTTAATGCAGAAAGCTCACTTATTCAGGAAACAATAACATCCACTAAAATCAAGGATATTTAACAAAAAACCTAATTCACTAGAGTAAGAAAATATTTTGTATTTGGTCTCAATGACCTTGAGTGAATTACCTCCAGCTGTTTATGACTCACTTTTCTCATCAGGAAAGTGGGGAGAGTAGCAGTACCTACCTCAAACGGTTGTTGGGGGCATTAAATGTGCTACTATATGTCAATGTACTAGAGCAGAACCTGGGAAATGCTATATAGATGTTTGTGCTTCTCCTATTATTTGTTGAACATTTGGCTACGAAGTCTGATCATAAATTTACTATAGGCATGGTATTTCTATGATTGCCATTGTCAATATGCCTATATTAAATTTATGATCAGACTTAGCTCCATGCAAAGCTGTGGTAAACCTAAAATGAAATAATGTTTATAAAGTATTTGGCATTGACAGTTGCTTTCAAATATTAGCTGCTTTTATTTTTACCATAATGTCATTAATGGCATTATTAATGCATTAATAAAATGAGTAATCTATTTTTAAAAATGGCAATTGTTACTCATTCACAATTAACTACTTTCTGAATAAAACAATGGTAAAGTACTCAATCTCGTCTTATATAGAGGACACGTTTGTATGCTTTATGACACCTAGAATGTGGGATCCAGCGAAAGTACAACGTATGTGGCCTTGCTTTCCACTTCTAGTTGCCTCCTTTCTTACACCAGGCATAATTTTTGACTCCTCAAGCTCAACCCCATACCAAATGCACACAAAAGTCAGAAAATGTGTATGTACATGGTAATAGAAACTCTTATTTCTCACAATGTAATAGGCAATTTGTCTACAATAGGACTTCTCAGTTACTTAAAAAATAAAAACTTAAAATTAAACATAATTTTTCTAAATAAAAAGGTTAATATCAGTGTATTGAAGTTTGATTTCTTTTTTTCCTAAATGTGCATTCATAATAATAGTGGGGTTTTTTTCTCCCTGCCGGCTTACTTAAAAGAACTCTACTTGGATTTATGTATTTAAAGATTAAATGACTACAAAAGAAACTAATACTGAAGGGCAAAAAGAAATAATCTTACAGCTCTGTGAAGTAGTTAGCTTTTCCTTTCATAAGTGAAGGGGAAGGGATATGTGGCCCAGTTACTTCGTTAATCTGTTGGACTTGACAAGCAGTGTCAAGACATCTCTGAGGCTGTTCACCACAACAGACAAGAGCATCCACGGAAAATGATAACCCCCTAGGAGGAAGGTTTGAACCCTTTAAACCCTTGATTCAAGCATATCTACAGAGCACATGCCAGCAGTGATCAGTAATTTATGCTTTAGCTGTTACACTTTAAATCTGAGCAGCAATGAGGAGATAAAATATTTTGTTTCTCTTTAGTGAAAGGAGTAAAATCCATAAGAATGAGCAGTAAAAATAACATCTCCTGTGTCTTTGTGTGAAAACCTCATGGTATCCAACACAACTGAAATGGTAAATTTCATTAATGCTATGAGCATATTAATAAAATAATTTATATGAAAATTCTACTTGATTCCTTGGTTTTATTATTATTACAGGGTGGAAATTGTCAATATGTTGGTTGGGTTAAGATATAAATCAATCTTTTGGCTGTTTAGGAATCTGTATCAATTTAAGTGAGCAAGTGACAATTTTTATTACAGATCAAGAGACTGTACAACATAAAAACCAGAATAACTAATTCAGACATATTTATTCACTAGAAACAAATTTAACATTTTACTCTATCACCTCTTGAGACTTCTGAGAGGTTTTAATGCTTCTTTTTTTTTTTTTTTTACAGATGCTCAGGAACACAGATTTTTATGGTTGAGAACACTGAGATCAATTTCATTCAGCCAAATATTGTTTTATACTGAATTTTATATAACATATCATGAACTGTATTCACATTTTATTTTACTCACTCATCATTATTACCATGCACTTTGTATGAAAAAAGGTAATGGGAGGTGTTGGGGGAGCTATGTTATAAAATAGAAGAAATGCAAAGACATATTCACACACTTAGGAAACTTAATTTTCACATTTTGAGATTCATAAATGTTCAGCATGGAACTACTGCAGATTAATGCAATGTCCCATTATCTATTCATATTCTATATCTTTTGCTATACATATATCTACAATATTATCTATTATATTATTACAATATATTATGTATTTATTATATTATTATATGTCTGTAAGATATAAAGATATCTATTATCTTTATTGATATTCACGTCTATTTATATGGTATTCATTGGATGTGCACTGTATTAGACTATATAAAATATTCTCTAACTCAACTCTATCTTATTTATATTATCTGGTCTGTCACCTGTAGTATACAGTCACTTTTTAAAATGACTCTAACATAGGACACTTTGAAATACGTAAACATGGCTCCTAACCTATAAATGGAAAAAAAAAAACCTATATGTACAATTTTAGAGCAAAATATTATTATTATAAAGATTTTCTGCATATGAAGGTAGACTTATTTTCATATTTATTTAGCTAGTCAAATTTTAAAACTTCAGATTGCTTATGTAAATACAAACCAATCTGCTACATATTAGTTCAAGAATCGTATAAAATAAATATTGATTCAGACATGCAATAAATCCATAAAGAACACTTCTCTACATTTACTTTGAAGACAGATTACCCAGGGAGGTAAAGATGTCATTCCCTTTATCACAGATCTAATTTTAAGACATGTCAAGGAATAAAAATGTATGGCTCTTAGGCAACTTTGCTCTTCTCAAGCTGAGGAATGCAAGCCAGGGTGTACTATTATTGTTAGACTACAAAGATAAGACCACCCTCAGTGGCTCGTGTGAACATTGTCACAGCTGCTTCTTTTCTCTTTGAAATCATTCAAAATGATGCATGCAGATGAAGCTGCTTTTACCAGCCTCCCACTCAGGGTCTATTTAACCCACTGAGGAAAATACTTGTGATACATTGCTGACAGAAAACAAAACATGATCCAAACAGCAGGGCTGCTACTCATCGTATATTATTATGTCAATCATGGGGTGCAGCTGTGTTAGAGAAAATCCTCCAACATAAAAATATTGGGGGGGAGGAAGAGACAATATGTGCTTCAGTATATCAGTGATAGGCAAATTTTCAATGGCTCTGTAGCAAGATGATCTGTTAAAAAAAAAAAAAAAAACCTGGAAATCACGTTCATAATCATCACATCATTGTCATATTTTTTTCCTCTTGCACAAAGTATCCCCTGCCCCAATTCAATTAAGTCCATTGATAAGTGGAGAAAAAAGAAATTGCACTATTATCCCCACATTAGCAGAAACAAAGGAGATAAAGATGTGAAATACATTACCTGTATCTTTAAAGGCATATGAGCAATACATAAATTACATCCTTATGAGTTCACAAAACCCTAAATGTAGGTGTTTTCTCCAACTGCAGATAAGAAAGTTGAAGTTCACAAAAATTTAACTTTCCTTTTGAATTGAAAACAACTACCTTTGTGTTGATAAATAAAGCTGAAACCCAAACAGTTCTGTGATAATTTTTCCTTTATATCATAACAACTCCAGGGTCAAATTATTCTTTTCATGTACCTAAACGCATTTGGAATCATACCTGGAATGCATTATGTAATGAGACAGATCAAAGGAATTTTTATTTTTGTTGTATTAAAATATGCGGAGGATATCAATTCACTGAGAGTACCCTCCAAATTCTCTGCTATAACCAGTTAACTCTAGTACACTTCTTAGAAGCTATTTAAATTTACTGTAGAAAAGTAAATATGTTTTCAGATAACAGAAAATAAATGAATTTAAAAACCATTTGCTTGGAAATGACTATTTCTTTAAAAATGTATTTAACTCTCTTATCTAGTATTGCTACACCATATGAAGTTCCTCTAAAACCAAATGGGATAAAAATACAAATTATTAATGATGTGCACAAAATTATTTTGGAAAAATGATGTGTTGAAATTATTAATAAAAAGAAGTTATACTAAATTTCTTTACATTAATATCTAAATTTAAAAATACAAATAATAGGAAAGGCTGCCATAATATAAATGTACATTTGAAGCTAAATTACTATAACTTACTCTCATATTTCTGAATCCTAAAATTCAGGAAGTCTCAGAAACCATCCTAGCAGTATTGCTTTGAACAGTTCCATTAAAATCTGATGTTTGATCCAGGACTCTGACCAAGTTAAAAACTAAACTTCAGATTTATTTTCCTTCTTATGCAACTTTTCCATCCAGTTCCTTTCATTAAACTCTGCATGGCTTGTTCACTATTCTCCCATTTACAAATCTTTCCTTCATTCTTTGGTTTCCATGTACATGTTCCTGTTGAATTTGATGCTTAACACTAATTTTCCAGCAACAGCCTTTGACTCTCTAGAATATGGTTTAATTTTTCTCCTATTCCATCAGCAAAGAAATAATCACAATTTACTTATGGGTAACTCTAATAAAAGGGTCAATATGTAGAATTTAAATAAAGTTGACTCTATCCACATGTAACTCCAACAAATCTTAGTTATTCCCTTCTGCGTTTGAGTAGAGAACATATCCAAAAGCAAATAAAATAAATGTTGAGAGTTACAAATTGAAATTTTCATTAATAAAAAATCCCTTATAAGAACAAATTTCCATTACTGTAACACCAGCTGATTAGAGAAAATAACTTATTTGCCCATTTATTATTTGTGGAATCTTACAAAATCACCATAACCTCAATTATAGTGTTCTATAGAAATTTTCTAAAATATTGCAAGATGCAATATAATTTCCTGCCTTTATCTTCAAAACATAGACATTGACTTCTATTTCCTTTAAAATAGCATGTTTTCAGTATTTACTTTTTCCCCTTATGAGTAACACTCACTTTTGAAAGATCTGTTGAATAATAGCATCGATTTCATCTGCCCGTGATGATTAAAATAGAATTCAGTCTGAAGAAAGGATGGTTAATTACATAAAATTTATGTGACCTTGGGTTCATTTTCTAACTATGGCTTAGCAAATTCTCAAACTTCACAGTCAACCAAAGCATATTTTACTTAGTCTTCATTTGGTATCTTTCAGCCACTAAATATTTTACTCTAAAGATTAAAATATAGCAGCTTTATTATTAATAAAGTAAAGATGTGTGTATACACATCACATTACAGAAACAACCGACCTCCTTTATAACATTATGCCAGCAATGAAACTTTCCACTTCATAAGATATGTATATGTAGATATACTCGCATATACACATATACATACATATATTATATATGTATGTGTAATATTGTATATGTATATGTGTGTATATATGTTTAGTTTATGTAATCATGAGCTCTGTTACAGCACTGTTTTATTCTAAAGACAAATATTAATTTGTTTTTAAAGACAATATCAAGCCTTAAACCAACTAACAGATTGACAAAGAATAGTAAACATGTTATGAAAAGGACTTACTTTGAAACATATACATCTGACTTCTGGGCCAATTTAAGTTTGGGACACAGTGTGATTTTAAACTAAAGAGAAAGTAATAAAATTTTAACTTATATGATATTTTCAAACAATATACAAATAGACAAGTCAATAGTGGACAGATGTTGAGAAGATGCCTAACAGGCAATGAATAGTTTCTTTGTTTGCGATGAAGTAATGTTTTGGTGAAACTTCTGTAGACTATTATCACCAAATGCTGGCTGGTTTTCATTTTCAAATTATTATAAAACTGCTTTAAAAAAAAGTCATTCTGACTGAATGCCAAACTTTCTATAGAACTAAACATATCTTAAAAAATAAGATCTGGTTTGGGTCATTTACAATCTTTATTAGTCATAAGAATGTACCCTTTGCATCCTTCTAAAAAGTGTATCACTCTAAAATTTCAGAAGGAATTGAAAACATCTTTAAATAAGAGTGGAATCATATTTTAACATTACTATGCAGAAAAGAGATAATCATCAATTGAAAAAACATTCATCAAGGGCCTATTATGTGTGAGGCACTCTGCTGGGGACAGGGCAATACAGAATTAAATCATTTTTCTAGTATCACTACTGCCTCTAACAGAGTTTAACATAATCATATGGCTTATACAGTTGATGCTAGTTATTTTCCTTTAATGCCAATGTTGCAGCATATTGAAGTATAAAAATAACCAGTTTCATTTCAGAAATTGGGCAACTTATATGTGTTGGCCATATAGAGAGAAAAATGCCCCTACCATTAGTTGCCCAAATGGGAAGCAATCTGAAAAACTACTTTTTGAAATTAGGAACTCCCAAAATCTCACTTAAAAAAATATCCTTACTATAATATGCACAAATGGAGTACTTAAAAATATGGCTGATATTTCATTCGTTGGACATTTGGGCTTTGCAACAACATGGATGGACCTTGAGAGAATTATATTAAGTGAAACAAGTCAGGCACAGAAAGAGAAATACCACATGTTCTCACTTATTGGTGGGAGCTAAAAATTAATATATAAATTCACACACACACACACACACACACACACACACACACACACACACACACAAACCGGGGGGAGGGGGGAAGAAGATATAACAACCACAATTACTTGAAGTTGATACGACAAGCAAACAGAAAGGACATTGTTGGGGGGGAGGGGGGGAGGGAGACGGGAGGGAGGTTTTGGTGATGGGGAGCAATAATCAGCCACAATGTATATCGACAAAATAAAATTTAAAAATATATATATATATATATGGCTGATAGTCTTAAAAAGTAACAACTGAAGGGCCGGCCCGTGGCTCACTCGGGAGAGTGCGGCGCTCATAGCTCCGAAGCCGCAGGATCAGATCCTATACAGGGATGGCCGGTGCGCTCACTGGCTGAGCGTGGTGCAGACCACATAGTGCTGAGTATTGCGATCCCCTTACCGGTCAGAAAATTTTTTAGAAAAGGTAACAACTGAAGTCAAACTCTTTATTTAAAAGAGGAACAGTCAAGTACAGGAGATATATCCCCCAAATTTGTTCATTTAGTGATTACCTATTCTGTTCAAACATTTTTAGTCATGAACAAGGAATTGTTATTTTAAAAGTAAATGTTAGGTGGAAGAAATCACTTAAAACATTTAAACTTGAAGCTACTCTGGTTCAAACCATGAAAAGGATGAGAAGTACTGGTGACAACATTTCCCTGGCCCTTGAGGCCTCTTGAACTCTGGTTTGGAAATCACTGCACAAGGTGATCAAAAATGCTTCGAGAATATTTTAATCACCCTTCATATAATCACATAGAGGTATACTTCATTTAAGCACAGAACTTCAATAGATGATAGTCTTCATAATTACAGTACACTCTATGATGTTTACATGATGACAAAATCACCTAATGATCCACCTCTCAGAACATACCCCCATCATTAAGGGACACATGACTGTACTATTGCATATATTACACAAATCATGAAAATTAAAGTAACCTCTACTTGCAACAACCTAAATCCCTTTATAAAAAAGTGTTTGCTTGAGAAAGTAAGAGTTATACTATAATGAAGCTAAAAGCCTGACATGTCACCTGTTGAAATGCTACTGTAGTTTGCTTTAAAAGGGAGTAGAATTTACCTTTCTAAAATGATATGAGTTGCTGCATTAAATTTTGGGCCTAAAGTAGGGTATACTTCAATACATATCTTGGGTTCGGAGAGTCTAGAATTTTGTAACAAATGGGGGAATTCTGAAGAATCCATCCTTCTCAGGATGAAGAATGTCTCATGGTAGAAAGCATTCTGAATACAAAAGCTTAGTCATTAGTCATGATCAGGAGGAAACATATACAAATATTTCTGACTTTCACTGACAAATTTTGAAAAATCATAGCAAAATTCTTCTTCCTTACTCATTGTTCGTTTCCTAACTTCATATGCAGTTCAGTTCTGTACTTGGATGTTAACACAACAAAGTATATGAAACAGCTAAAAAGTCTGTGGTTTGAACAAGAGCCACTGCACATGCAATGAAATCTAATACAAATAATATGGCTAGACAAAAATAATTTCTTTGCGAGATAGTAGAAGCTAACAAAAGAAAATGCTTCACACAGTTCATGGTTTCTCAGACGTGAAATTCCATTTTGCTAATTTATTTACAACTAATACTTCTGGAACTAAAAGATATAAAACTAAATGGAAAAAAGCACATTGACCAAAATCTACACGAAAATGAAATTTATGACATATTTTAAAGTAGTCACTGTATCAGTGAAGGTTCTAGTGTTTCATCTGCACATGTTAATTCAAAATTGATGGCACCAAACTTATGTTCACATATATTTTAATCCTAAAATTAGAAATTCATATGATCCATTGCCTTTGAATAAAGCTATAGTAAATAGGATATAACAAGCAAAAATAAAGTTTACTTCAATCCAACCCATCGACCACGTCATATGACCACTAAGTGCAGGTCCCAGTTGGCTGCCAAGTGAAATGAGGCATGGAGTCACGAACATGGAGTCAGGAATCTTGTACTCAAAAACTTCAGTCACCATCCCCATGTTTCTAACCCAATAATAATAATAATGATTTAAGGATCCTTTCATTCAAATTGTCAAGTTAGGAAATATGATAAACCACCCCACCCGAAGGTTCAGGAATTCTTCAAATTTAATGGACTGCCTGACTGGGAAAGACGAATAGTACCTCAGAAATCTTTCTGCTTGGTGTCTGTCTCTAGTAACATTCAATGGCTTACTGCAGTGCATGAGGAGGAAGGACTGTCAAGGAAATCAGCAGGAGCTCTGTCAACTTGCTCTGTTTTCCTATGGATGACAGCCAGTACCCATTTCTCCAAACTTGTAAGAATTCAAGCGTTCCTGGAGGCCAGCTCTGGAGACAAAGGTGTTTCTCCAAAGCTTGTTAAAGATAGGGACATTCGTACTGAATGAGAAACACCGTAAACAAAAGCAAAAACTACCAACTCGAAACAACTGGCTATATAACTCATACTTACTTCCTGATATTTCACTCCCAACAAAGAACAAACTGGACTTTTTCTGTTGTGTACGAGAAACTAAGTCATTGAAACTGATTTTTTAAAAATCAGCATTAAGAAACAGGACTTGGAAAAGATCATCTAAATGAAGTAAGACGAAGTTTTGATTTTTGTACGTGGAAAATAAAGATAAAATGACAGCAATTGTAAGGCCAACCCCAAATCTATGGTTTTCTCATCTTCTTTGAATTGACATGGCCCAAGTGAAGAAAAATCTTCAAATCTTTCATCTTGTTGGGAGAAAGAAAGAAAACCCTGACTGTGATCAAAGAGAAACACAACCAGGCTACTTCACTAGAATCAAAATTTACCGTCCTTTTGTATTCCTGCAAGAAGCTCTCCTACGTAGGAGAAATCATGATATAAATTATTCACTCTATGTAAAATGTATATTTTGATGAAGTACCAAATAACCGGACTTCACTGGATAAAAATTTACTGAATCCAAATTTAATTGAAATTAGTAGATACACGCATAAAAACTGACCATAGATGCAAAATAAACTTAATCAGTAATTGTAAATTCAATATGTGTGTCGGAAATTTCATATTGAGTTTAGGGCCCAATGAAAGCACACCGAATGGTATTAAGCCAGATTTTCACCAATTTTTATTGTCCTTCATCCTTGCAAACTTAACAATGTTTTGTGCTTATTTCTGAAATGATCCTTTGTGCATCTTTATATAATTTGAATCTAGTTTGTATGACAATATGAACGTCAAGCAAAATAACAATATTTGAAGTGAATTCATTGTTGTATTCCAAAATGTACTGCTGGTATTTTAAAAAGTGGGAATTTTTATTAAATCATGCATAGCATATACTACCTATACATGTACATTCATGCTATATGCCTGCTTAAGTAGCCATAAATCTCTCTACGTATGAACTTCAGCCCTAGAATACAAGAACTTCAGATCCATGGTGCGTTAGATTCAGTATTCCATCTCTGACTGTGGAAATATAGAGCCATTTGTGGAAGGGCATGATAGCCATTCACAAAATAATCTAAAACTCTTCTAAACTTACACTTTCAACCCGTTCATCTCTGTGATATCAGTGTAAATTCAATCCATAACGTTAATATAGTTATATAGTTTTATATATATATATATATATATATATATGAATACTGAATATTACATTACTTTTCCTACATCTCTCTTAAGCTACAAGTGTTAACCATTATTTTTAATATCTGGGAAATTCTGAACAAATGCCGTTTCAGTAATAATTTACATCACTTAAACTTCAATGAAAATGCTTTCTATATTTTCTTCCCTAGACTTAAGAGTCCTAATTTTTATATTTTCATTATACTGTTCTAAACCCCTCTGGATAATTTATGTCCCCTTTTCAGAATTTTTCTTAATTGTAGCAAGCAAAACTATACACAATATTCCTAATGCATAGATTCATTATTTCTTGCATGATGATGTATTTTAGTTTCTAATCTTCCTAATTTGTTTGAAATTTTGGAAAATAACTGCTGTTTTCAGGGAATCATCTATATAGAATTCCTAGATTCCTCTATATTCTTCAGCATCACAAAATATGCATGCAGTTTTTTCTTAGATGTGATGACTTTATTATAAATTATCATAAACTTAATTTCACAATAAACTCAGCACATCCTTTTAGGAAAAAAAAAATGCCTGCTTCAATCACAAGTAAAATACAGCATTGTCAACACTATTTTGGCTGAAATTATCCATGTAGATAGCATTTTATAGCTCCAAGTTTGAATAGTTGCTTAGATTATCTGTATGTATTCTCCAGGTTTATTACTTTATTTATCCACACAACAAAAAAAGCAAGCCTCTTGGTAAAAAGTATAATTTTCACAATAATTAATTTTCTCCTACTCTAACTTTGTGGTGTTGATTCACTTCCTTGATACATCATTATTGATTATTTTCCAGGTGTCAGGCATTGGACTCAGCACTGGGGGCCACTGATGAGCAGGACAAATGAGAACAGAAAGGATCCTTTGCCTTTCTGAGTGTACCCCGAGATAAACAGCTTCATTCTATTGCAGATGTGAGTTCTTTCCTATTTTGTTGGAATGTTCTCTGGACTTTGAAGTTGTATATTAATGGGACCATCTTATATACAAAAAGATATGTTCCAATTTAGGTAATAAACAATTATTTCCTTAAGCATGTTGCTTATAATATAGAAAATACTATATTCAGTATTTTGTTGTATTAACTAATTGGGACACATAGCAACTAAATAAAGTAGGTATCAACATCATTATTTTATGGATTAAAAAACTGAGGTTCTGAAGTATCTAACAACTTTCTCAACATCACAGAGCTAGTTCTAAGACTGAATGATGTGAAGTTTGAAACCTGGGCCCTCTGATTCCAAAACTTATGATTTTTCTATTTCGTTTAACGTTACTGTTTTATAATTCTTTTCAATTCTATACTTTCCAAATAGTACATGCAGAGGTAATTAAGCATCAGTATGATTATTATTATTAAATTCCAACTCTTAACAACTGATAAATCCAACTAAAATGTTAAAATGGCTAGTAAATAAGATACGTATCCAAATCCAAAAGTCAACTAATTTTCAGTCATATAACCAAGAGATCCAATTATAAAGGTTTGGGTCTTTTCAAAATTTTAGGAAGCATGTACTAAAATCTAAACTGATTTTAAAAAATAGACATGAATTTTATTTAAATTTGATAAACAATGGATTCAAACCCCAATGGAAGTTCAACAAAGTGAGCATTCATAAATTGTAACTACGTAGTAGCTCTTATTCATGATTTACATTTATGCTTTATATTTTATATATAATACCCAAGTTATATATTAAAGGTATAATCAAGCAAATTGATTTTTCTTTTCCAAAGTGAATATTTTTGATTAAGTGTTAGCAGCCATCTCTTTAAATGTCAATAAACTAAAGTGTTACTAGTAAAAAAGAAGCAGTTCTAGAAAACTATTTTTCCACTGGAAGTACTATTGACCTTCATTTTTACTTCTAAAAATATCTGTAAATGTTACTATACTAATTTTTTAAATCTTTTACCCTTGTATCATTTTTAACTAGTACCATTAATTGTATGGCCTTTCTATCTATATGTCTATATCTCTCTATATAAAATATGTCGAATAGGTCATATGATTGAAATACATATACAGATAGAATATATATTATGTATATTACAATAATACACAGTTTCTATCATGCAATTGATGATGTATATCTATAGTTGATGTTCATTAACTAAAGCTATAGGAACCAAAAGAAAGCATGTCTTATCAGCTGTTCTCACAAGATATAATGCAAGGAAAACAATAATAAAAAATTCAAAGAACACTATTTTCTGAAGATGGTTTCATTAAAAATAAGTATTTATTTTCATCATTGCACAATATACTTTATTCCTTATTAAAAATGCAACAAAGCTCTATATTTGATGTTAGCCACTAGTTTCTTCATTACCTTGTAATTATTTACTGATGTTCTCACTTATTAAACACAAGCATTTATTAAGTCTGTAGTAAGTACATTGACAGTGTTGGCATTAGATCCTGCCTACATAATAAAATTTCTGTTGAGTTTCCACAAAATTAATCCATAAAAAATATCCATGGATTAACTAAATTAGTAGAAAAAAACACCATCTAAAATTCACTAGGGCAATAATTAATGCTGAGCCATATTGCCTATATGATTGAACATATAATAGAAATATTTAAATTTATTGATATTAAGATTTAGAAGACCAAAAACAATGTGCAAGGCTATTGTTTGGAAAAACGAACCTATTACACTTAATATTCTTATATATGCCTTAAATAGCACTGAGCCTACCTCCCAGGCTTATGCTTCCTTATGGCCTTTTCAGTTAATTGCTTCCATCTTATTTATGTCAAGTAGAGTAAATGCTCCCACTCCCGAGAGTCATTGAATTATATCTTATATATTTCTCTTGCCAGAGTATAGACCTCATTTAGAGAAAAGTGTTAACACTTTCATGAAGCACTAAAGAAGAAAAGTCAGGCAGCTTCAAGACACAAGGACTACTGTTCTATTCACAGCTTTGTTTTAAATCTTCCCTTGTTTCTCCTCAACAAACCATGGCACAATGCTGCTGCATGTTCCCCTCCCAAACTGTGTCTGTCAATACCAGGTTGTTCGGCCCCTGAATATGCGAGCAGGCTAGAGTCAGTCTTCCCATGAAAATCAAGTCAATGACTTGCCTCCTTGGCTCCTTGTGAACCAAAAGACAACCATAATTTTTCATCCTTTCCATTCTCACGTGTTGTAAATGTTCACTCAAGTCGCAATGAAATACAAAATGCATTAATCCCTTCAAAGTGAGTTCACCGTGCATGATTTAATTATAGCCAATTGAACATAGTTTCCCCTTACTATTTAAAAAAAAAAATTCAAGGATCTATCTGTAAGAAATTTTTCAGTCAATAGTTTGCATTACCCTTATTATCTAATCATGTGGAAGAAAATGAGGTTTTGTCCTCATTTGTTTGTCCAAGAAAAAAAGTATAGCCATAAAAGTTTTTTTATACAAACTTTCTATCCTCAGGGATCCAAGTTTAGTCAAGTGACAATGCCTCTGTTTCCTACTGCTTACTATACCCCAACTTAAAAAGCAAAAAAGAAGGAAAACACTGCTACCACTTTTACTATAACCCCTCACATTTTGCCGTCAGTGTTAAAGTCAGATGTACAAAATTCCACACAGTTTTCAAGATTTGCATTTAAAAGATTGTATACAAGCTACAATACAGGTTGCTTTGCTGTGACCATAGAAACATCAGAAAAGTTAGAAAATTCAGTCCACTGAACTTCAAATGACTTTATTAAAGTGTCACTAATCAGAGTTAAAAGACACAAGGTTTTAGTGTTTGGGCTAAAAAAGTGAATAACTCTCAAAGTCTAATGACCTACTAAGAGCATTACTTATTTTTGTTTTTAAAAAAGGGACTTGTTGAAAGCAAATTAAATAAGAAAATCTTCATCGCATTCTCCAAAAGATTGATATCATACAGATAAGAACATTTCAACTGAACTGTGACACTGAGTACAGTGTTCTTTGGCTGGGCAGCTTGAAAACATATACCTGGTTAACATTTAAAACAAGCTAAGCATAGTTTTTCTTAAAATATGTATAAGTAGATCATTTTAAGGATAAACCTTTAACTCCATTTATAGCTAATATAAACTGCAACTCTTCAAAACTCTAAGTGTATTTTAATTAAATTAGAATCCAAAAAGAAATTCCAACTCACAAACACAAATGAATTTGCATAAATGATGCATGCCAGAACCGTATTTAGAAGCAAAAACCATTAAGTGCTACCAAAAGTAATCATTAATATTTACTATACGTAAACAGTAATAATAGCAACATCAACAGAATCACAGAAAAAAATAAAGAAACATAATTTACTAAAAGGAAAATAATATGTTTATTATTACTGCTTTCCCCTTTCTTTTTCTTGGCTTTTAAGAGGTCTTTAAATATTCCTCTTTGGCCTTAAGCAGAGGATAACGGGAAGAAACCTGAAGTGCACTGGTGTCATTTCAAAGGTAAAGTTCCCAAATCACAAACACAGAAAAGGCAAACTCAGCACCTTAATTGCCCAATATCTTTCTTTTTCAGAGAATTCTTTCAATGTTCTACTCCAATGTAAAAAAAAAAATTACATGTTGGTGATTAAGCAGGAAGATGATCTCCATTCACTGTTTCCTCCAGGAGGCACCTGGACATTCATCCAGTTCACCAATTTCAAATACTTGTTGACCACCTATAATGTGTAAATGAAAATGTCAGCTACTATAGGAATTTAAATACAGGATGACCTTTGTTTTTATTAGCAATTCACGCACTATGACCTAATAACACACATACCTTCTAAAGGTAAAAGAAGGAAATATCTGCAAGGAAAAACTACCACAGCACCAAAAAAAACCAAAACCCATTCATTCATACAATTCACTTCAATGTATTCATTCTGTCAATATCTATTGATCATTGCCATGTGCCAGGCACCACTGTACACACAAAAGCCTCAGAGATAAGTGAGAAATGGACCAGGGACAAAGAGGTCATAATCAGATAGGGGAGACAGTTGGGAATGTAAGTAACTGCAATCCAATACTGTAAGCATTATCATTATTTGTGGTGTAACTAAATGTTATAGAATTTTGGAGAAGGGACTAATTAATTCTATGTGGAAGGCAACTGAGGATATTTTTCCAAGGGGTGTTCTTGACCTAAACAGTGAACAATGGGAAAGAATCTTCCACACGGGGAAGGTGAATATCGTACATCAGCATGAGCACCCAAAGAGGCAAGAGTAGCAATTAGGTATTCCAAACCTGGGGGCTGGTGTTGGGGTATGCTCTAGAAGTTTCTGGTCGATGAAAACTGGCTGTAATGAATGATCTCTACACCAGTAAGCTCACAAGGAAAAGTAAATTAAAATGGCACCAGGCCTCCTAGCCTCACTGTACTGTTGCTGTTTGTTCAATTACTGCAAAAGTGAAATAATTTACCTAATAAATTTATCTCTTAATTTTTCAAGGTAGTGGAGAAATCTATTCACCACAGGAAAAGGGAATTGAGAGTACAACATATTAAAATAAGAAATTCACAAAGCAGATAATCTTATTCAAAATCCACATGCAATGCCAATTGGACATGCTATGGCAAAATTCACCACCACTCAACATTCATCGGGAACTCTTGCATTGTAGCAATCGAGTCATGAGAGGTTCCCACCACTTTAAAAATGTAAATGGCTTAACCTAGCAAGGAAATCTGTCTCTCCTAATACACTCCTCCTGTTCACTTCCTCTAAATCACATCATAAACCAAATCTTTATCAATTCGTCTGTTACAACATGACATGGTCATGAGACCTGCTCAGTTAATATTCTTCGACCTCATTTCACACAGCTGAATTTGCACATTTTGCACAGTTGAATTTGCTTTTAAAAATGTCTTCTGCTTTCTGTCTTTCCATTTATGTTTAGCAATTCATGTAAATCTGAGATCTCACTTCTCTTCAGGAAGCCCTTTTAAATTAACCTACCTAATAATACAGTTAAAAAATTATTTTGTATATTATCCCACAATTTTTTAAAGAATTGCAACTTCGTTTTTTCTATAGTGTGGCTTCTCAAATTTTCTCTCAGAGCAGGCTCAATATTTATTTCTAACTTATATACTTGAGCAGTGAAGTTCTTCACATAATAGGTAGTCAGTGCTCAAACTCAGATTTTTAAAAGTGCTCAAAAGTCTAAGATAAATAAAACTAATAAGAACTGCAAAGTTTCCTCAATTTTTTTTTCTTTTTACCAAGTGGAGTTGCAAATCAGGTGATAATTCTCGACTGATTTAGGGATAAAATAGAATAGTAAGTGAATGGTAACATGCACAGAATGAAGTAGGAGAAGCCTGTGACCCGGGTGCTGTGGAATTCTAGCTCTAGTTACCCTAAAGTAACCAGCTCCAAGAACTGAAGCTGTTTAATTCATCATGTTCTTAAACCAGTAGAGATATAGTTCAGCAGAACTAGGATAAAGCACTAACTTGCTTCTGAAAATGTCACTTTCCCTGACTGAAAGAGAGTAAGCTATCACTATGCACAGGAGCAGACACAGAGAATGTAAAACGTACCTCAGTTTTCATGAGAAAAAAATGAGGCTTTATTATAAAAACCACAGATTTCTTTTCAAAGAACTTACTGGATATGATTTAAAAGTGCAAAATGATTGCTTAAACTTTACATAGCTTCTACATAACGTTGCATTAAAATTGGGCAGAACTTTTGCTACATAGTAATTAAAAGACTTGTACAAATGATATTTTTCATTATAGTTAATTATAACTCAATTTATAATTTCAAGATTATGTAGCATTTATTTATTTCCTTTTGAATATTTATTCAAAAGAATTGTACATAGATGGAATATTTCTCTTTCAAACCATGATTTAATATAATAATTAAGAAATTAAAAAGAACAGTGAAAATGAATGAACCAAAGCTTTTATATCTCATTTTATTATTCTTAGCTATGGAGTAAAATAAAACTCTGTGTCACTCTTCAACCAAGTGTTATAATATACAAGAAAATTCAAATGTATATAATGACATACACAAAAAATTTTAAGTGCCACCCATGATCACATTAAATTGTGACAAATATATTACTTATTTTATGAATTTTTAATATTTAAATGTGTATTTATAGTAAGTAAAAAAATTGGCAAAACAACCTTGAAAAAAGTAATCTTACTAATTCTGGAGCCTAAACTAAAATAAAGTACAATGCCAGACATATGATTATTTAGCTCAAAATATAAGCTATCAACAAAGAACTCACCACAATTTTTAAATTAATGGATATATGTGTATATATACTCATACAACTACTACATATATATAGTAGTTATGGAACAATTTGACTAACAAATATTGGATAGTACCCTTTCTACTTGTAATGGCAGCCTAAATAACACTTGTTAGGAAAATCAATATTTTGGGAGCATAATGAAATGATTTACAACATAAATCCAATGAATTATTATCTGATACAGGAAGCAGAAAACCAAAAAAGACGATATACCCATGATTCGGTAACAATAAGGACATTTAAAGAACTAATGGAGAGAGATGAAACTTAGTAAGTTGAAACATAGTAAGTTAAAACATAAAAGGAGCCTTAAAATGTAAAAACTCAGAAACCCGAATAATAAAAAAAGAAAAACCTTTTGTACATTAAATAAAAACTTGAAAATACTCTTCTAAACGTATACAACACACCTCATGCTCTCAATGTTAAAAATACTATTTAAGTTTAGATATATTTACATTCGAGCCCTCAGCACATCGTAAAATTAACTTTAAAAAGTAATAATTTAATAAATTACCTAAATATTATTTTGACTAATATTGTTTGACTAAACAAATCAATGTGTTTCTCATGCAAACATATAATCAAAGAAGGAACATAGCAATTCTTATATCACTTTGTTTTAGAATGATAAACCAAATAACCATAAAATCTAATTATAATTATTGGATATATTTCATAGGATAAACTATCCATTAATAATTTTAGACACTGTAAGACAGGCTTTATCCATATACAAAATGGCATTTTTAATATGTGGTTTTATTTTTTATTCAGAATGTCATTCTGAATAAAATATATAAATACAAGTCAGTGAAAGGGAGCTCTGATCAGACAATAAAGAACAAATTGATCAAATTCAGTCACTTTCAAGTGGGTTTTCAGGGTTTTGTTGGTTGTCTTTAATTTTTTTTCCTGTTTTTATTGTAATTCATGCCCAACCCTGTGTATGTGTAGTTGTATAAAATCATCTCATTTATTTTAAACTAAGATTCACTTGTGTCCTGGACAAAAAATAACAAAGCCTATTTTTTTACCACTCCACATGAAAAATTTACATTAAAATAGGCCAATGAAGAAGTGACTCAGGCTTTCATTTTGACTACAAATAATAATTTATAATTTCAGTTATATAATCCTGCTAAATTTTTAAAATAATATTTAAAAATTAAAATACCAAGAGCTAGTATACTAACAACAAATTCATATTTCATTACATTAAAGCTATTTTCTAATCACCTTACTCTCTAAGACGTCTTTATTTAAAATACTTCATATTGATAAGACCAGATCTGCCCAATACACTAAATTTATAACTACCAATCTCCATGATGACATTTTAGAAGTCCAAAAGTTAGAATTATTTTACAGTACTTAATAAAAATGTGCTTAATAAAAATCACTTATATGAAATATGGAGAAAATAATAAATTTCCAAATTCATCATTCAACTAACATTCAATAATGCCAAATTCACTTTTAACTTTGTGAAAATTTACATTTTATATAATTTCATGAATTGTTGAAAGTAAATACTTTGGACTATTTCCTTTGTTCATAGATCCTCAGAGATTTCATTTTGCTTGACTGTATGGATACATTTTATAAAACGAAAGAATGACAGCTCATTTAGGAAATCATTAATCTTTTGTATGTGATAGAAAGCCACACAGTCTCAATAAATCAATGTCTTTGGAAGACACAAAAGAATTCTGTTTCAATTCAAAATCCTTTATTTAAAATGCCAAAAGTCTTTATATTATGCACAAGTGCCCCAGATGGCTAGGCACTTGTTTCAATTAAGCTAAATTATAATTTTTTCGAGTATTCTCTTACTCTGTTACATATAGAATGTTACATTTATAGTATTATTGTATCTTGATTGGTGCAGGTAAAAATATTCTTATTTGTAAATGTAAATGCTTTTTACATAATGAAGAATATACATGAATTAAAAGACATTGCACAATATACTAGTAAGAACTTAAAAAGATACCTAGTGTACATATGATGGATCCTAAAAGTTAAAAAAAAAAAAGTTCTATTTATCATTAATCGATTTCCCGTAAATGGACATGATTATACCCTCCCATGATTTCACTTCTAAGACTTCAGAAATAAGAAATACTTGAGATAATACATTAATAGCAATTCCACAATTTCAGAACTATAGTATGAAAACTAAGAAGTCTTAAAGAAGTCAGTAAAGTCCATAATACATCATTTACTCTTAAATCTGTAAAATTAACATAAATTCTCACATATCTACTGCCTCAGGCCACCTCATGTACTTTTTAAAACACTTAAAACACTACATAGTTCTTTCCCTTTGCTCATTTTTTTTCCTGCTTATCTTTCTGAAATATTTCTTTTCCTAAGAATCTTTAATCAGGTAAAGTTTGCTTAATACTATTCTGAAAGACTTTTATCTTCCTTCTAAATGTATCATAAATGTAAAAATAAATAAAACCTATCTTGTTAAAGGTAATTTCTGAAAAGTCAGTGAAGGGATTCTGAAAGCTATATAGTTGCTTTAACACAAAAACTTAATTTTAAAAAAATAAATAAAACAGTGTATACTTTTATTTATTTTAAGTTACAGTTTATTATTTCACTGGTTGCCACAGATACCTGCGATAGCTTCTCAACTAATGCCAAGGTAACATAGTATTTTTTAGTAGCTATCACATTAGAAAAGGGAACTCTCCATCAGTGTTCCATGTGCTGATCCTGCTACTATTAGGGCCACTACTATAGCTGTTATGCTGCTGCTGCTGCTGCTATCAGTATCACTACTGCCACTGCTGTTACCATTGCTGTCGCCACTACTACTACATCAGAGAAATAGTGAAACTTTGGTAAACTCACAGAAGAGTTTCCAAATTTGCAAATGTGTGACCTCTTATATAAGACCCATCCTGTTAAAAAGAGTTGTTTCTTACAATGTGCTCAATGAACCATTTGCATCAGAATCACTGAAGGGACTTGTTAAAATTACATGTTCTGAGGACCTTCCTTAAATCTTCTGAAAAATAATCCACATTTTAAATAAACATCCACATAATGATTCTCATAACTAATCAAACTAGGATATATCACCATATAAAAATAGAATACTTTTTCAAAGTTTAAATGTTGGCTAAATTGAATATCTACAAAATAGAAATAAAAGTCCTTGAAAAAATGTGTTGAAGAAAATTATGTTTTCTTAAATTTCCATATTTCATATGTCAGTGATTTTAGAAAATATTTTTCCACATTCATTTGACTAAAGTCCTGCTACTGTATTCAAACTATTTTTTATTTATGACTCATTTAAAAAGAATTTAAAATCATATTTTTAAACTGCTCATGCTATATACACATATAAGTTTATAACAATATATATCATGTACAGTGAAAATATTAATTACTTATGAATTTTTCAAATTGGTATCTTTATGAGAAACTAGACTTGGAATGAGGTATTGTTAAGGATGAGTTCTTCTTAGACTCACATACTGGCTTTTCTAATTGTATGATCCAAAAGGAGTTAATTTATCTTCCCTAAGCTTCAGTTTTTTCATCTGTAAAATGGTAATAACAACAATATCTTTTTCAAGGCATTAATTTGAGGTTTGGATTAAATAGTATAAATAGCCATCCATTCTTAGTAAACATTAGTATTTTATGGTTTTAGCTTTAGTTTCTATTAGTGTTCAATAATTATTATTTAATTACACTGCTGTTATTGTTTAATATCTATTACCATGGATGGAAATAATGTTGGAGACAGGTGAATAAATACATGTCCTCACCAAAATGCACAAATGTGTCATCAAATATAAACATGCATCAGAGCACCTTAGGGCAGAGGAAGCTCTTAAGGGCAGAGATGGTATCAGTACAGAATGGACCTGTGTTCAAACAGGAAGAAAAAGGAAAGCACATTAGAATTGATAAGCAGCCTTAGACCAAGGTAGTTTAGAGTATCACTTGGACAATGCCCAAGATAAGCATGTTTTAAATCAAACTCCATTTAATTACAAAGTGATATTTCATATCAAATATTTTAAAACGAATATAGGTAGTTATCATTTTACAGATGTTTTTCCGGCATGTAGGTCAAGAAAATGATTTCATTTCAAATAGTTTAAAATATGCCGCCAAGCCCTTATGATGTATGAAGACTAAATGCATAAGTAGGATAAATAACCTCGATCGTGTGAAACCAATTCTGTAATCAGTTGGTGAAACTTCTTTTCATCACAGCAGTCTTCTAGATATCTTGACAATGGTTTACATGATGTTTGTCTTCCTATTAGACTATATGTCTCTTCATGGCATGGATCTGATCTATACATATCTGAATCCCCAGTACTAAACACTATATCTGGCATATTAAATACTGGAATGTTAGTTGAGGATGGAACACCAATACCAAGGCAAATAAATTATTCACAATAAAAAATAAGAACAAAGTCCTAGTACGTATTCTTCCTAATTCTGAAGTCCTCAGTTATTGCCTAAATAATAATATGCAGAACCAAAATTTTAGTAAGGTAAACATAAACATCAGGCAAGTGGCCGGGAAAAAGGTTCTTATCCCTTCTATCTCCATGTCTATCTTCCATATCAAAACAAAACCATAAATCCTAAATGGGTGTATGGTTTAATTCTCTACTGGAATACACAAAGCAAACTCTCTCACTTGTCCTTAGCCAAGTGTAGGGATTAAAAGATGAGGTGTTATGTTTTCAGTGCTCTGTCCTTGTTATCATGTCTGATCAAAGACAAAATTAGCATCTATGCCAATGATAAAAGTGAGAGAAGTGAGTGAATACTTATTTTAGGTGAATATCATGGTTCCATTTATTTATTTTATTTCTCAAAGGAGCTCTGTGAAATAGATTTTACAAAAGAGACAACTGATACCCTGATATATTAGACGGCTTCCCCAAGGTTACAATTTGTAACCAAGTGTGTCTGAATCAAATGACCTTGCTCTTCCCATTGTATTACACAACCTCTCTAGAAGTTTTATTTCTCTTCCCAGGTTTCCTAGATTTGGACAGAAATCTTTTTCTGTTCATCTGCTCTTGTAAGGAAAATTTTAAATACAGTAACATTAATCCTCAATGAAACCTCCCTATAAACATATCCGGTTGTGTGTATGTTTTAACATATAAATGTAGTTCATAGTGTAGGCACCATATTACCCTTTCTTCCATTAGTAAATTTATATTAATTATTAGTTATTAAGTTTAACTTAAATATTCTGTATTTTCCTTCTCCCAGAGCTATGATTAAGAGCAAAAATTAATTCATACATTTTAAGTATTTAATTAGGAAACATATTTAGGTATATCAATGATAGAGATGTGCCTTTCAAAGTCAGTTTAACAACTAATTTAATTCAGTTAATTAGAAATTCAACCCTTAGAAAATAAAAATTTTCTGTGTTTTCTAAGCATCTTTTCTTTTAATATGATTAATTAATGGTCAATTTAATATGATTCAATTATGTTCTTCAAAGCTAGATTATTAACTCTTTCAAAATAAATTTTTCTAGTTAGAAAATATGAATATTCCTTATATTTCAAATAAAAAAATGTAAGAGCTAGTTATGGTCAACACTCAAACAAATGCTTTCTTATATATTTTTCTTTTAATCTCATTTCTATTGCATTAGAAGACAATGATTTACAATAATTAAAGAGGAGTGGAGTGTGGTGGAAAGAACTAAGTACTTTGAACCAAATGAACTCAAATACAGCTCTACCACAAAACAATATACTCAAAATGTCATGATCCCTGATATTCCATTTGTGAAATAGAGATACCATTACTTTTCTAATAGAATTGTTGAAAGAATTAAATGAGATAATGTATGTAAAGTATATAGTACATTTCATGACATTTATGTTGAAAATCAACAAAAACTAATTTCCTCTTATCACTCCAGTTCTGCCTAAATTTATTTGCCTTCACAATCATAGCACCTTTAAAATGTTTCTAATATGATTGCCTCGACATCAGAATAAACACATTGGAACAGCAGTGCCTTGTTTCATTTCCTCTTAGAACACAAGCACCCCTTACTCAGAAACACACAAACAGAATGGACAACTTTAAAAATAATTTTTCTTAGAAATAGAACTCATAAAATTGCAATGCTTACAATGATGAAACACTGGAATATTTAAAGGTTTGCCTTAACTAAATATTTCAAACATGCTATTAAATTGAAATAAAGGTCTTTTAGAGCCTACGTATGTTCTGACCTCTCATTTTCTAATTTTTGGCATATTTGTTAAAACTCACTCTACCTTTCAATAGCGATTTTATTTTGTATTGTTTTCTTTAGGTAAGCTACCTATATTTTTAAAATACTTGAGTATTCGACACTCTTATCAAAGCATAGTATATAAATTGGAGAATGCTCATCTAGCTTTGACTTTGTATATTAAAATAAAAAATTGTTCAATTTACCTAAAATAAATAATAAAGATATGCAATATCCATGTTTTAAAAACTACATCCATTTCCCTTTCTTATCAAATAACCTTTATGCTCTTAGTTATGCCTTTCAGCTCATTAGTCACTGTCATTTAAAAATTATTTTTCTACCCGAAACAGTATAATAAAGGAAATGACCGTAGAGGCATTTTTTTAATGTGCTTCCTTAATAATTTCCTTGAAACCAGGAAAAGTATTTGTAAGTTTGATTTTGACATCCGTCTATGTACTATCATTAGAAATGTCATCACATTTCCTACGTGAACAGTAGCTATTTACATGATCACTAGTTGTTTACTTTTTTTTTTTAGTCATTGCCTTCTGGACCACACAAGGAGTAAGTAACTAAATGAAGCATCAACAAAAGTAAACCACGCAGTCCTTTCTAGGAAAATCTGCAGGGCTATGTGTACTGCACATTTTCCTCAAACACTTATTAAGTGGTTGGAATCCTTTCCCTTTAATAGATGAAAGCGTTGTGGTTCAGAGAAGTTTAGCTTCTGCCCCAAGGTCACACAGCATGAATGGGTAAAGCCAGGATTTGAACACAACTATTGACTTCCAAATTTATGTTCACTTTATTATTTTACCAGGTAGTACACAGCTGTACTCAATAACATATGGTAAGACATAGCATAGAAGTCTTTCAGAAAGTGAAGTACAAATTAAATCCTTTAATGGAGATTTAAAAAATGACTTTAATAATATTAAAGTTATGAAAATAAAATTTAAATTATACTCTTCAAAAGTTTACCAGACATTATAAGTTATATTATTAACTAATAGAATGAATTTATTTAGATCAATTTTTCTCAAATAGTATTTGAGGTACAAGGTAGAGAAAACCTAAGAATTAAATGTACAATGATCTATTTAATTTCATATAACAAACTCCTCTCCTGGATAATGACCTTTGCTCATATGTTTATATTGCTGGATTGCAACATGCCCATCCCCTACTAGTCAAAATCTATGAACACTGGTTTTTTTTGACAAAAATAGATTATCTTAGTGCATTTTCTCTTGTTTGCTGAGCAACACAAATTTTTCATATATGTATCAACATACTGACACACACACAGAAAAGTGCTGAGAAGAAAATACAATAGACACCTCTATCAGCTATAGCCATCTGTGTTCAGTTTGACCTTCATTTTTGGCAAGCTTATGTTGTCCCTCCCATCTGAAAATATCTTGTCCTACAAAGAAAAATTTTACTCCCACTTCCTTCATTTTCCAGCAAGTCGGGGGTCAAGTGGTATTCTAAATCTGCCAGGCTCTGGATTTGGAATACTAAGGATTCATTACTTACTTGTAAATAATTACAACCTCAATGAATAAATAATTTTCCCTATTTTATTATGCAAAGTAATAAAATATTAATCTGGTGTTTCAGCACAGGCTATTCTGTCCCATAGAGCCATACACATGGATTAGTACTTTAATCTTTTTATTAGAGAATTTAATGTACCAACTTAAAAAAATAGACCGTGAGTCAATTTTTTCTAGCAATTGAAGGACTTCCATACAGCTACTATGAGGAAAAATACTACAATAAAGCAGTATAAGCAATTCAAGTAACATTTAGTAAATGAATTATATTTCAAATTTTCCATTAGGCAGTTTAACATAATAACAATTGAAATTAGTCTCAAAGTAATAAATAAAATATATGTCTTGTTTTAAACAAAATTTCCAATGAGACTGTCAAACACCAGAAAATGGTTGTAAATTTGAAATAAACATGACAATGAGATTTAATACATTTTTTTCTTTTTTAGTTCGAAGACGTAAGATGCCTAAAAGGTTAAATGCTATCAGTACCTGACAGGAAGTAAATTTTTCAGGATTTTATAAAGGATTTAGAATTGGTGTCGTGTAAGAGAGGCTATAGCTGCTGATGACTTTAAGGATTCTGTAAAGAAGGACTTAGGGACGGGAATCTGGTCTGGACTGATGACAATTGCATGAGGAGGGGGTGAGGAGGGAAAGAGCAAGGGTCCAAAGGATTCATCTTGAAGCACATTTGCATAGCAAAGAATTCCCACTTTATTTTAAATTCTGTGTTTGGGATGTCTTTGGGAGGATGATGGTGGAGACTTGAAGATCACAAAAAGGTCCTTTTTCTTTTTCTTTTTTCTCTCCCCATTTAAGGAGTAGAGTCAACACTGAGTACAGGTTTGAAAGTAAGGAACTCTAACTTGTGACTCCTCTCCTGACTGAGTGTGTCATATGATTGGGCTACTTAAACATGATGGTTTGTTTATCATTTGAAAATGAGGTGCCAATTGACTGTCCTGGAATTAAAAACCCAAGACTAGTGCTCATTTTTTACTCAGTACTAATTCTTCCCTTTCTAGCCTAAGGATATTTATTATTAGTGACCCCACCATAGAAAAAGTAAGAGTGTATGTGAGAGTTACTTTTTATGTTTTTAAAATTTGAAAATATATCATGCATGTAAAATACCATCAATACTTTCTATAGTAGACCGTGTAATCTCACAGCACAATTGCTTCCATTTCTTAGGAGGTGAACACAATCTATGACACAGATTGCTAGAGTTTGTGCCAAGTATTTTACCAACTGCAGTATAGTTTAAAAAAAAAAAAAGTAAAGTTTCCTCATGGATTAAGCTAAGATTTTACCAAAAACCTCTATTGTCAGCTTTTTCCTGTGATAAGCTGCAGATATATTAATGTGAAAAAAAACCTCATAGGAACATTCTTTCTGTGATTATAAAATATTAATCCACTCTATGAAAGAAAGCTAAAGAAAAGCACTTTACCAATAGGGGATCTCTTTTGATCCATAAATAAATTATTTGCCAGAATTATGCTTTTAAAATTTGCCAGAAACCCTCGCTAGAAGACATCACAATAAAGTGATCTTGAAAATCTGTCACTGAACTAGTGAAGAAGGCAATGAGAAAATCATCACTTTAAAAGAGATCTGTTTTTGAGCATCTGTGGAACAAATTCCTACTTAGGTCCCTTGGGTTTAGAAAATCTGTTCTTTTGTTTACTCTCTGATCTGTGTATGTGTTTGTTTAGACTTAGAATGCCATGACTTATATATCTGACCTTATTTCTATGTTTGATTTGGCCTTTAGAAAACTAAACATAAATTCAGTGGGTTACCTAAATCACATATTTCTGTATCTTATGTGTCCCAGGATTATTTTACTGTGACACTTATTTTCACTTCCTAGAGATTCATTTAAATATTTTATCTTTTCATTGTACATATACTTTTGTAGCCTGCTGCAAATCCACTGTAGAATGAAGTGGATGTATAAATAGATATAAACAGTGATTTTTTTTTTACTAGAGAACAAAGAGTTATATGCTATAGAGCACTATACCAAGCAGGAGAGAAGCCCATCTTCTCTGCATACTTATTTTGAAAATTGCATAAAGTAATAAAACATTTTTCTTTTCAGGGAAATATTTTAATTGTGGATTATAAAACTCTCACTTAAGAAGTTACCAGAAATTATATGTGGTAATATATAAATTATATGTGGTAGTTCTACCTTGATTTGATGGGACAAGCCAATTTGACTTCTATTAAGAGAACTTCATTATGTCATTGACAAAAAAAGTTTTCAAAATAGGTTTACAGATAAACACACATAACTCCATGGTACTCAATATTTTACTACTTCCACTGAAAATTGAGAGAACATTCACCATTTAAATTAGCAATAAGGCTTTCAAATGAAATAGACACTGAATATTCTAATATTCTAATTTGCTTGCTTCCTGGACAACTAACCCTCTCACCAAAATTTCATAATTCATAAATAACTTCCCTTCAGGGACTATAACTATTAGTGAATTATGTCAACAACAATAAATGATGGTGGGTAAATTCATCATGGGACAGTGAGGTTTGGTGTCAAGCATGTTGACCAAAGTCAGAAAAACCTGGATGCTAGTCTAGATGTGTGACCACAAAGAAAATCATAAAATTCTCTGTGCCTCCTTTTTCCTTAAAATAAAGATAAAAATGCCTTACCTACTTCCTTACAGATTTGCTGAAGAAATCAACAACAACAGAAAAGTATACCATTCTAAAACACTTTAGAAATATAAAGTGGTATTTTTTAATATTAAGCATGTGCATATCTGCATTTTGGGGAAAAGGGAAGGGCACTAACAAACCCTACCAAGTACATTTTTTTTCTCACAAAAAGCTATGGAATAGATACTATTATTCCACTTTACAAATGAGGAAAATGTGATTCTGAGAGTAGCTATAACATTTGAATCAAGGTTCTTTCAAATCAAAAGCATGCACTCTGTTAACTAAACCTCAGTCAGGATGGATTTTTAAGCAACATTTCCTTTGCTGCATTTTTTACATCAAGTTTACTGGTATTACTGATGTTAAATGTTGAACAAGGACAGTAGATTTGAAAAAAGGATGGCAGTACTTAAGCTTATCAATATTGAAAATAGTTACTTTTTAAAAGTTCCTATGTACTCACATTTTTGCTGAGGAGCAATGTGGTTTACAATAAGTTAAGATTTGCTCTCTAGAAGCAAAACTAGGTAAGTTCTAAGGAAATGAGAAGATGTAATTGTGTAGCATACACTGTGATATGTACATGTATATATATTTTACAATGTTCTACTTTACCAAAGTATCTATAAAATAAGTATTAGGGGTCCCACAGTACTATAAGATTTCTGGAGATTGGGTTACAAGGCTCTTGGCTATTCAAGTCATGCAGCCACTGTCATTTTATCCAGGAAAATCAGTCCTTGCCAAATTAGCTAGCTTCACTAATTTCAGAAGAAGCTCCACAGACTTGGCTTGAGAGACTTGGCTTGAGGGATGAAAAAAGACTCCTTTACTTCAGTATGCATCACTGATTAAGCTCCTGCAGCTCAAGCAGCATATTTGCAGCATTACCAACAGTAATTCCTTAGTTTATCAAAGATTTACTGAACATCTGCATTGAGCCAGCCCTTCTGTAGATGCTGTGTGTAGAGCAGAAATAGATGAAAACCTTTCCCTTCATGGCACATATATTCTAGAGGGAAGACACACCATATACAAAATAAAGAAGTAACACATATGTTCTGTTAAGCAATGATAAGGACTAAGGAGAAACAAAAAGAAGGGAAGATAAAAAGGAAGGTTGAAGGGAAGAAGAACTTTTCAAGGTGACTTTGAGAAATGTGAGGGAAGTGAGGAGGGAAGCAGTCCAGGCCAAGAGCACAGCTAGCACACAGTCCCTGAGGCAGAAGACCTGAGGCCAGGGCTAGAGTTCTCACTGCAGTTGCTGAGCAAGCTCAGTGAGGAGAGCCAGTAGAAAAGGAGGCCAGACAAGTAACTAACAAGAGCAGTCACAAAGGGCTTTGTGACTTGACTTTTACTATGAGTGAAATGGGAAGCTTTTGAGCAAATGAAATGATGTGAAGGATCACCCTCACTTTGACTGCTAGACTAAACAAAAGGAGGCAAGAACAGAAGCAGAAATGCCAGTTCATTCATTTATTCTTTCATTCATTCAGTCAGTCAGTCAACTAAACCTTAATGTGTGTCTGCTATGTTCTAAGAATTGTTCTAGACTTTGGAGGTACATTAGTGAGCACAGCAAATAAATATACCTGCCCTCGTGGAAGTTCATTCTAGGGGTAGGAAGACAGAAAAAAATAATCAACATTATAGATCATTACATTATATCACTCATACTCACATCTGTGCATATATAGTATATACATGTTATTTAAAGTAATGATATTGGTTGAGCTCCTCAATGGAATATTGTAGATTAAAAAGAGAAGAATTTCAAGAAGTGATTCCAGGCATATTCCAGCATCTAACATGTGCAGAGGTGAGTAGATAATGCTGAGGTAGAATGGTAAATCTTATGGTGGAGAAATATGGAAAACTCCAGCAAGGAAATGAACACCAGGCAGGATAAGGGGGTAGTTACAGCAAGAAGTTAGTAAAGGAAAGTTATGCTTCATTTAGAATGTGAGATAGGAGCAAATACTTGAAGTATGGAAAGAAATTATCCAAACTGATGTCTGAAGGGAACAGTGGTCTATGTGGAGAGAAGAGCAAAGTCCTACAGCATATGTGTGTCTAAGCAAGTTCTGGAAACAGAAAGAAGCTAGTGGGAGTAAAGTAGAGTAAGCAAGGGAACAGTAGGAAAGGAGGTCAGACATCAATAAGAAAATCTCTTCAATAATCTAAGGAAAGCATGATGATGTCTCAGATCAAGGTAGCAACCTTAGACATGATGAGAAATGATTAGTTTTTCGATATATATTGAAGAGAAAACCAATAATATTAACTAACAGATTGTACATAGGGGGAGAAAGAAAGTGAGGAGACAAAGATCACTCCAAGATTTTTGACCTGAACAATCAGAAGGTTGGAATTGCCATCACCTGAAGGAGATGGCTGAAGATGGGATAGGTTTCATTGGGGAGGATATCAAATGCTCAAATTTGGATATGTTAACTTAAAATATCTATTAAGAAGACAGTCAAACAGTAAATAAGCAGTTGGCTTTCTGAATATAGAATTCAGGAGAGATCTATGGGCTGGAGACAAAATTTTGGAGTTATTGTTGCACGTATATTATTTAATGTCATAAGATGGAGATACTCAAGGAAATGAGTGTAGACTGAAAAACGAAAAATACCAAGAACTGATTCAAGGGATGTCACAACAGTTAGAGTTTGAGGAGATGGACAGATGCTGGTGAAGGAGGCTGAAAAGGAACTGTTTCAAGATATTAAAAAAGGATAAAAGGTCACAAAGTACGATGACTCTGAAGCCAAATGAAGAAAACTTTTAACAGAAGTAAGAGAAATCAACTAGATCAGATGCTCCTAATGGGTTAGATATAATGAGCCCTGAGAAATGCCTATTGGATCTAGCGATGTGCCTATCGTGGTGGCCATGGTAAGAGCAATTTCACTGAAGTGGTAGGACCCAAGCCTAATGGGAGTGGATATGAGATAATGAGAGGAAAGAATGCAGGTATAGACAATGTGTTCATGAAGTGTTGCTGAAAAGGAAAGAAAACAAATGAGTCAGTAACTGGAAAAATGGAAATATAGTCCTGCCTCAGGTTTAAGAAATCAAAATGAAGAAATGACAGATGACAGGTCTGTTTATTCAAGCCAAACCTATAAAACAGACTGATAGGGACCTAAAATAATCCTACTGGTCATAACCCAAATTTCACTTTACCTTATATTTCTTCAATCACCTTTATAAGAAAAACATAGAAATACAGAAACAACTTATTACACAGTAAAAATTATATGCCTACAAGAGTATAGAAGGTACTAATCATTCTTATAATAAGAAGCATTTGTTCATGCTCTTCTGGGATTAAACACAGACTCTGGAGTCAGACTGCTGGCTTCATATCCTGCTCCCACCGTAAACTAGCTCCATAAACAATGTCCATAAACCTCAGTATTCCCATCTGTCAAATGACAATATGTTCTACCTACCTCTAGAACTATGGCAAAGGCAAGCCAAGGCCTAGTGCTTACCAGTGTCTGATAATAATGTAAGCACTTTATATGTTGGAATCTATGAATGATAAAATGCTTTAGAAAAATGCCAAACAATCTGAAACAAACAATCATCAACAATGCCATTTGCTCCCAACTGCTAGTGTGTATGTTTTTAAATGTCTCACATTTCCTTAAAACCTTAAAATTCTTTGGTTTTTACTCACTGACTGTTTCTTTAAACATGCATATCTGTCTGTAAACTGAAGAAGACTGTGTTCCTGCAGTCAGTTCTTGATTACCACACATAAATTATCTGCCAATTAGATTATGTTTCATCTTCATAACTTCAGTGTCTAATTTTGTCTCAGGATATTGCCTTAGTCTGTTTTCAGTTGCTATCACAGAGTATATGAGACTGGGTAATTTATAAAGAAAAGAGATTTATTTGGGCTTTGGAGGCTGAGAAGTCCAAGACCAGTCAGCCCAACCTGTGAGGGTCTTGTACTGCTTTAACTCACAGCAGAAAGCACAGGAAGAGGGCAAGAGTGCATAAAGGACAAACAGGACAGGCAGCCCTCATTGGTAACTAACCCAGTACTCCAAGAACTGCATTAATCCATTCATGAGGGCAGAGCTCCCATCACCTAAATTCTTCCTATAGGCTCCACCACCTCTCAATCCTTACAGTGGCAATTAAATTTCAATATGAGTTTTGGTAGGGACAAACCACATACAAACCACAGCAGATATTAACATCAGGAAAAAGCCAAGAGTGTTTGTATCATGGATACATAGGTTAATATATAATAACGTGTATTTTATAAGTTTCATTTGTCTATTTTCCACTTGTGTGCATTCCTTACACTCTCTGCTCCTTATTTAATAAATTAAAATTGGCTACTCTAGTCACAGACTACTTAAAATCTTGAAGTATTAAAAGAATATTTACCATATTCTAAATTTGGGACACTTTAAGGAACTTTTAATTCATCTTGGCCCATATAATTTGCCAGTTACTCTTTTCCTATTTCCACTGGCAAGCTTCTTATTCAGAATATGACCTACTTTGTGGATATTGTAAAGAGCTGAGCCTTAGATTTATTAATTCTTGGAGGAGAGGACCCATCTTAGGGCCCATGCAGTCCTCTATAGTCACTAATGCAACGGTGCCACACAACTAATGAGGTTCTTGGACAGTTTTTCATTCTAATGATGACAAAGTGCAAGTTTCAGACAATGCAATGAAAAATTGATTTCACAAAATCATAACCACATAATTAGTTTTCAAAACTATTCCTAGATTACTTGCCTCAAAATCTATTGAAACAATAAGGGATTAAAACAATTAGGGTTTTAATAAAGGCAAAAAAAGAAATAGGCAGTAAATTCATCAGAAGATGAATTATGTCTATGGAAATCTATTGCTAATACAGTGAGACCAAATCAAGCACCCTGAAGACATATATAAAATATGCAGCATGAGCATAATCGACCATCAATAATTCTGTTTGTGACACACATTTGTAAGTGTCTTGAAAACTTATAAAGTCCTTTACTTCACAGTATTTTGCTCAGTAAGTTTAAAAACGTACCAATAAAGAAAAAACAAAATCAGAAAATAATCACAGATTGTTTTCTTTAAAAATATTCTGGAGATCAAAAGCAGGAGAAGATATAAAATGTTTTCTTGCCTTTAGTGTAATCATACTTCACCCACTCCAGCCCCATCATTATTATTTGAGTGGAAGCCTTATCATCTGAAAATACAAAAATAGATTCTCCACCTTTATAAACTGCAGCGACTGCTTCCAAACTGGATCGTGCTGTGGGTTATAAGAGGCCTCTCATCTTCTTCTCCATTTGTCTTCAGCTCATTTCCCTCACATTCTCACCTTCTTCCCTGCTCCAGAAACACTTCCACACACCCCCAATTTGGGATCATTGCTACACCACTCATTGACCCCTAGGAATGCACCTGATCTGCTGACAGTTTGGGCTGAGGGAAGCAAAAATCGTTTTTTCCCCTTAGTTCACACAATATACAGTAATGCTTTCTGAAGACTTTTTAAACAAATAAGGAAGTGAAAACAAGATTAGTAAAAAGCATATATGTATGCTTGTATCCACAGAGCAAAAACCTTTCTCTTAACTAAAACCACATATTGCCTTGGCTTGATAGAATAGTAGTTATGAGTACAAATTTCTGGAGTTACACAAGTCTAGATGTGATTTTCTTTCTATCTATGTGAACTTAAGCAAGTCATTTGACTTGCCTTGAACTCAATTTCCACAGCTATAAAGTGGGAATGACACTGTCTGTGTTGTTGTGAAGTTTAAATGGTAAAATCCCTAAAAAAGCACTTATCACTTAGCCCCATGACCAAACATAACAATACTTAATAAATTTTATAATAATACCTATTATGATTATAATATAGTTGTAATTATAATTATAATTATAAAGGTTAATATTATTAGTAGTATTTTATACCTAGACCTGTTGCCTGTATTCTCCCTGTGAGATATAATACACAAGACATACAGACATTTAATCCAAGCTGCAGTAACTCTGATTCTAAACTCTCTGGGAGAATATCATTTCCAAACTTTGTATCCAGCACTGACCTTACAGATGTCTTAATCAATCATTTCTCTTGGAAATCTTTTTGGTTTCATTTTGAAAATAAACTAATTTATTATCCAATTGCTAAAACTCATTTCTAATCCCATTAACCTAATATTCTAAACATATTTTTAATATATTATTTCTAGTGGCTTCTTTAAAAAAAAAAAAAAAACTGAATTGCCAGATCTCAGTACCCAGACCAATGGTTCTTTCACTGTGGACCATGCATCACCCTCTAGGCAAACCAGAGACTCACTTCAAGAGGCCTGGGAAATTAAAACTGTTTCCATAATACTCCAGAACATTGTTTGCCTTGTTCACTGTGTTGACATTTACACAAGAGGTGCAAAAGCAATGGTGGGTAAAACTGCTGGTGCCTTAGCCCAAATGAAAGCAGTAGCTCCAAAGTATATTAGCAGTAATTGCTAGGTACTCACAGTAAAAATAAAATGCCAGCTTCACTTAAAAAGTGAAGAAATTTCCTTGTAGAAATGGTAAAATTATTAATTTTATTAAATCTAGATTCAAATCTTGATTTTTAAAAAATATTCTATGTGACAAAGAACAAATGTACATAAAGAACTATCACTCTGTACCTAAATACAGTGGCTGTCTCAAAGAAAAGCATATGCTTGAGTTGTGAGCTGAACTATCCTCTTTATTTGAGGAATACCAGTTTTGCTCGAAAGAACACTGACAGATACTATGTTTTTTTAGATTTGAGTATGTAGATACTTTTTTTTTTAAATGAACAAAGGAAGCCTGACTCTTCAAGGAAAACAGCTAACAATATATATTACCAATGATAAAATTTGACCTTTCAAGTAAAAATTCAAAATTTGGAAAACTAACCATCACCATGTGGTTGAGAGTAATATACTTAAAGACTTTTCTGATAAGTTCCTTGTCAATTAAACCAATATTTTCTGAATGATCAATGCCTGATATTTCTAAGTCACAAACTGATAAAAGAGCCATTCAGAATGCAACATAGATCAATGCATTTTCAAGTAACAGAGTATGAAAAGTTCACTGATAGTTTCATATTTAACATTGCAAATAAGTTTCAAATAACTGTCACTTGTGAATTTCTGGTGTAGTATCAAAAACAAATCAGTAATCATCTGAAAAGGATATCAAATCAAAGTATTTTTCCACTATCCAGCTAAATATACTCATGTGAGGATGAATTTGTTTCATATATTTTTAACAACATATTGCAATAGACCAAACAAGAAGATTCTAGAATCCAGCTGCATTCTATTAAGCCAGACATTAAAGAAATTTGTAAAAATGTAAAATAATGTCACTGTTAACTTTTTTCTTTTAGTTTGGAAAAATAAAACTTCTTAAATAAAATAAAAATGTTAAATGTTTAATGTAATTTTTGAATAAGTTAATAAATATATATTTCTTATTGTTCAAAGTGGTAAATATAAATAGATACAACACACCTAAACAAAAGCACCTGGGGGTCCTTACCAATTTTTAAGACCATAAAGGGGTTCTGAGACCAACAAGTTGAATAACTGTGGCCTGGTGGCTACCTGGATATATATACATTGCTTCCTTTCATTTAAACACTAAGTTTTATATCAGACCACCCACCTAAGTTCTTCTTTCCTTTTTGAGTTTTCTAATAATTTTCAGCTCATTTGTAGAACAGAGATCATTAATATGCTCTGACCTTATTCATTTAATGAGTAGGATCAGAGTTACCAGTCCCTCCCTTTCCCCATCTTTTCTCTGTTGATTTTCTCCTGAAGCACAAGAATGTATGTTCTGATTTTAGCTCTTCTACCATCTCATTCAATGAACACATACTGAGTACCTACTGTACATCAGACACTGTAGTAGGCTCGGAAATAACAAAGATGAATAAAACAAATCCCCTGGCCATAATGAGGTCCAGCCAAGTCCCTAAGTTCCCATATAATGTGTTATACCAGAAATGCTTAATTGAAATACCGCATCTCTATGTTTTGTTGAACCTAGAAAAATGGTGCAAACTTTACATGAACTATTCTAACATAATTTAGACTGTGTCCAATCTTCTGAGAATATAAAAAGACAAAAAGAAAGTAAAATAAATCCTATGTCTACAGTCCAAAAGCCATCCTTTGAAGACATTTCTATTCATGCCAGATCCTTAGATATGGCAGGTGGGGTAAGTGAAGGTGTACAACTGGAGAAATCTTTGGAATGAGCAATATCAGAATCACAATCCTTACCTCCCCACCCCATGTGTGAGAGCTAGAAAAAGAATTTGGATGCAATTGTTCCTCTTTCACCCTCTGACACCCTGGTTGCCCATGGAATGTGATCTGCCATGACTTTGACCAGAAACCTGAGTAAGCAGCCCATACTCTTATCTGTGTACATGAATAAATATTTTAAAATGCACTGGACAAAGTCTGCACTTGGAAACAAACAATTAAAAAAACCACCTCTGCCAACCAGGGGTAATTTAGATATTCTTTTTGTAGACTCATAGTAAATTAATTGTTTAAGCAGAAAAGAAAAAGCACTTCATTGTATTTAATTGAAAGATACAACCAGTAATAATAAATGAAATTCTAGTTCCCAACTACTGCTTTCAATATTCTTTAGAGAAACACATTTGCTTTTAATATCAGAAGTGGCTAGAGTTTGGGAACTCAAACTTGGTTTACAATTTCAGCACTTTATTTCACAGAACATACCCTGACAACCTTTTTGTTTTATATAAAAAATCATCATATTGAATTTTCCTCGGATTTTTAAATAAATACAGTACAGTATATATAAATGATACCTTTTCATATCAGTGTTACTTGAGGTAAAAACGTAATAGTTATATAATCCCCTATTACTAACAAAACTACTTACAGTTATTATTTTTTAATCTTCATCTCTATTGCAAAGGTAATAGAATGAATTCACTACACATATGCAAAGCCAGTCTTTGCATATCTGTGAGTAAATAGCAAGACACAATAAATATTCTAATAACAACAAACATTTATTCTCATTCTCTACAGTGTTCTAATAAAATATGATGCACTGAATCATACAACACGTAATAATATAATTTGTTTTACAGTTTAATAAATTTACCTAAAATCTGGAATTGCTTTTCTTCAGTAAATAATTTGGTTTTCAAATTAATCAAATGTCTTTATCTAAGAAATACTTCCAGGGAAGAAAGGGAGTGGATTTAGGAGAGGAATAACTCCAAATCAAAATAAAATTGCATATAACCCACAGCCTGAGTTAAACCAAATAGCTCAACTTACAAGACCCATTTTAAGATCTTTTAAAAAACAATTAGATAAAAGAGGATATTTGGCCTAGAAATCCTTTCGGTGTATGCATGTGAGGCAAAATTGAACTCCACTTTGAATTATATCCCTAAGAATTATATCTCTATTTATATCTCCAACGTCCTCTAATCCATGAATATGCTGCTCCGTCCATAGACCAGACATAGCCAACTATTATGAAATAAAAAATCATAAGAAATTTACAAAAGATAATAATAAATGAACATTTTAAATAAAGAAAATCTCCCACTATTCCCCACCCACCCAAAAAAAGAAAGCAAGAGAAAGAAATGCATGAGCCTCAATTTTACTAGCATGTTGAGTCTGGGTCACTGCCAACCATCACAAACCGCATTTGATATTTTATGTTTTTGGCTGAGTGACACTAGAATGTCTTTGAGGGGAATGGGAAGCAAGAAAAAGAGCTCAGAAATCAGCAAACAGGAACTTTCCAGAGTATAGCTATATCATTTCTAATTGCTTATCAAAACAACATTGAAAGTAGTTCAATTAAAAAACAAATCAATGATACATGGACGTAGTAGCCTAAAATGTGCCCCAGGAAAGGTCAAGCTTGGCATTTTTTCGGCTTATGTTATGAAACACTGATTTCTTACCCACCAGCAGACAGAACAACATGTACCTATACCATGGCATTGAATAACAGATTTGTCTCAAGAAACAGCCTCTAATCTCTTTTCATTCACAGCACATTTCATGCTTTAGTTTAAGAGGGAAGAGAAAGATTACTCTAAGTCAGAAGATAGTGCCTAAAATGTTAAGGCAGATGAGATCAGGAATCTCCCAAAACTTGGCTCAGCCCATTAAAATTAGTCACTGTCTATAAAGAAACTGCCAAGACTGCTGAGGATGTGAAAGTTAATACCATCCTGATGTAATCTGTCAGTTCATCCTCTACCGCCACTCCCCCTAAAAAGCTATGGTATAATGCTGGTTTCTGCCAAAGCTCTTCATTTTGGAATAGGAATTTCTTAATTCTGAAATTGCCCATCCTCTAGACAACTTCCTTACTGAGAGGTATTTAGGTTAGTTCACTGATTTAGCTTAGATAAATGGATATTTTTTTCACTCTGAAATGGTTAAATATTACTCCTTAGCCTTATACATGTGATTTCTAAGAGGTAAAATATAAAGTGAAAAAAATATTTATTGTTTAGTTTTAACCAGAATTAAAGCTCAATTTTATGTAATTCTTCATTAGTCTTTGTGATAAGACATTTGGATGTGTTCCTGCTTGTAAAATTAACAATAAACAATAAAGATAGATAATTATAGGAAGTAAATATAAAGGGAATGATCTTTCTAAATAACACATCAACAAATAATAAATGACTACAAAATCATTACCTCTGCTCTCTGTGTTCTGGGAAAAGCAGTTGATTTTTCTATGGCATAAACATCCACCAGGTAAAGACATGCTCCTTGCTCCCGGTCCAGAATGGCTGCGGTCTGAATTGTGCCAGTATGTCGTCCAATAGTAAAGAGACGTCCAACAGTTTTTTCCTCACAACGAACTGAAACAATATAATACTCCACTGAGGCTTCAGATCCTCTGGGGCTTGAGGCCTCTATCGATATTACATTTGTGCCAATGGGTTCCCCTTCCTTCAAATTAGTTATATATTTGGGTTGAGTAAAAACAGGTCCATCAAGGCCCTGAAGAATGACAGTCAACTCGGTGGTTGATTTCCTCCTTTCAGGGCCCAGGTCTGTTGCTGAAACTATGAGATTGTAGATCAGCTGTGAAGGCACCAGCGCGGAAGCCACTCTTAAGTCTCCACTGTAACGATCCACAATAAAGGTGTCTGTGTCACCATTGATGATCTCGTACTCCACCTCTCCATTAGCACCTTCATCTGGGTCGGCAGCCATAATTGTTGTCAGAACAGAACCAATCACAGCTGAAGGGTCTGCAGCAAGGGCGTTTTGTGATATAAACATTGGGACATTGTCATTGAGGTCTGTAACCAAAATGGTCACATTTTTCAAAGCATACCGTCTAGTTTCGATGGGCACAGCTTGATCATTGGCTTTTATGGTCAACTCAAAGAGATTAGCAAATTCCCGATCTATTTCAGCATTAGTATATATAGTCCCTTTGACTTCATCTATGCCAAAGTGGTTGCCTCTTGGCATCTGTTGAATGATTGTGTAGGAGAGTTGCCCATTAATATCTGCATCAGGGTCATGTGCAGTCACCGAAATGACAGAGGTACCAATGGGAATGTTCTCAACAATAGACTTGAAAATATCACCAGGAGGAAAGCTAGGAGGATTGTCATTAAAGTCCCTCACGTGTATAACCACTGACATTGTAGATGAACGAGGAGGCCTTCCTTGGTCTTTTGCTGTTATATTTAATTTGTACAAAGACTGTGTTTCAAAGTCCAATTTTTTGGCAAGAAAAATACTCCCAGTGTTTGGGCTAATGCTAAAAGTTCCATGGTTGTTAGTCCCAGTAATACTGTAATGTAAATCAGCATTGTCACCCGAATCAGAATCAGTCGCAGTAACAGAGGACACAAGTTCACCAATTCTCATGTTTTCCAAAACATCAATAAATAGTGTTGATTTAGGGAAAGATGGGGTATTGTCATTTTCATCTAAAATATCGATATTTAAGGTACAGGTTGAATTGAGGGAGATTGTCCCTGAATCCACTGCTTGAATTACAAGGGAATATGCAGGTGTTGCTTCATAGTCTAATTTGCCAATTAGTGTGACCTGACCAGAGGTACTGTCTATAGCAAACTGTCTTTCATCATTTCCTTTTGTTATAGAATAATGAATAAGTCCATTATTACCTTCATCAACATCTGAGGCAGATACCCTTAAAACTTGTGTCAGGTTGGCTGCTGACTCTGATATTGTAGCTTGGTAAAAGTCTTTCAAAAATTTGGGAGCATTATCATTTATATCCTTCATGTAAACATGGACAGTGGCCTGATCCTTGAGAGGCTGGGGAAGCCCCTGATCTGTTGCTATGACTGTAAAGCTAAATACTGCAGTCCCTCTCCGCCTCATGAGAGACTCCCTGTCAAACTGATGAGTATTTGTAATTTCCCCACTGATAGCATGCAACTCAAAATATGGCTGCACCATTTCAAAAGCATACCTTACTTCTCCATTTGGCCCAAAGTCTTTATCTACAGCACTTACTTTGCCCACAAATGACCCAGCTCTCTGCTCCTCTTCAAAGTAAAATGTGTAATTGGTGCTGTTAAAAAGAGGTCTGTTATCATTTACATCTTCTAAAATTATAGTAACATTCACAGTAGCACTAAGGGGTTCCACTGCTCTGTCAGAGGCAACAACCAGTAAAACATATCTGTCCTGAAGTTCACGGTCCAGTTCACTCTTTATATACAATTGACCATCTGGGAATATGCCAAAAGCATCCCCTGTATTTCCTTCAGCAATGGTATATGCAATTTCACCATTTGCTCCTGAGTCCTTATCAGAAGCTTGCACTTTAAAGAATCGAGAATTCACAGGTTCTGATTCAGAAAGGGTCACCTCATAAGAAAGCTGGTCAAACACTGGTGGATTGTCATTTACATCATGGACATAAACTGTTAAGATGACACTAGAGGAGAGCTGTGGAACACCCATATCAGATGCTAAGACTTCTATTTGGTAAGACCCAGAATGAACATCCAAGGGTCCTAGCAGACTGATATTACCATTCTTTTCATTGATAGCAAATAGGTTCTTGGGGTTTTGCTTCAGGCTATAGAATACCATGCCATTGACACCTTCATCGGGGTCCACGGCTTTGGCTTGGAAAATGCTATGACCTGCCTGCCAATTCTCCACCACATTTACACTCTCTACTGCCTGAAGGAAATGGGGAGAATTGTCATTTAAATCCTTGACTGTTATGTTAACCATAGTATCTCCAGTCACTGTGCCCCCACTGGCCACTACTTTCAGCTGATAAAAGGATTGCTCTTCTCTGTCAATCACACTTGCTGTGGTAAGCTGCCCAGTGACCTGATTGATAGCAAACATACCTTTCTGATCCCCAGTAGTAATAAGATAACTGATGTTGGAATTGAGATCCATGGTGGATGCAGACACACTACCCACATGATAGCCCAGAGCTACGTTCTCAAAAACCACGAAGCTGTAGGCAGCCTGGCTGAATACAGGTGGGTTGTCCTGAGTGTCCAATACAGTGATGGTTACTATTGCCTGGTTGGTAGATTGTAAATTGCCACCATCAGTAGCCACTATTTGCAACTGGTAAGCTGTTTTTTCTTCTCTGTCTAGGGCCATTCTCGTAGAAATAACCCCACTCTGAGCATTGACCTGAAACCGAGACCTGTCCCCAGCTGATATACTATATTTGACAGTTCCATTGGGACCCAAGTCTGGGTCAGTGGCAGACACTGTGGTTATGTAGCTACCTCCAGGCTCATTCTCCTGAATGAGAGCAAAGTATTGGACTGGGTAGAACACGGGGCTGTTGTCATTCATATCCAGAAGACTCACATTTATGCGAGCCATTGATGACTGAGGAGGGGAGCCCAGATCTGTGGCCAGAACCAGCAGGGAGTAGAAGGCTTGCTCCTCCCTGTCTAAGGAGGAGACGATACTTAGTCTTCCAGACACAGGATCCAGACGAAAGGACCTCTGGTCAGTCTCAGACTCTTGCAGGGAGAAGCGCACTGTCCCGTTGTCACCCAGGTCCCCATCAGTTGCCCCGAGCACCAGTAGTTCTGTCCCCGTTGGGGCATTCTCAGCCACAGATACATCATACCCTTCTGGCTGGCTAAATACTGGCTTCTCGTCATTCACATCCAGTAGAGTTACTACAAGCTGGGCATAGGAAACCTTGGGGTGGACTCCCTGGTCCCGAGCACTGATATTCAGTACAATCTGGGAAGCAAGCTCACGGTCCAGGCCCCCAGACGCTCCAGTGGTCACCAGACCACTATGTTCACTGATATGGAACCATCCTAGTCCATTGCCAGACACGATGCTGTAACGCAGATTAGCATTGAGACCAGAGTCGCCATCTGTGGCGGATACTCCACTCACATAGCTTCCCGGAGGTGCTTCCTCGCTCAGGTTCACTCTGTACACCTGCTGCGCAAAGACAGGCGGATGGTCATTGATGTCATTGACGAAAATCACCAGGCTTGCCACAGACGAGCGCGCCTGGACCGCGGCGGCAGGGGGCGCCCCGTAGTTGTCAGACACGGAAACCGTGAGGTTGTAGGAAGGGATGCGCTCCCGGTCCAGGGCACTGGCCACTTTGATTAGGCTCAGGTTCGGCACTTTGCTGCTCTGCACCTCAAAGTGGCGCTGCTCATTGCCCCCTAGAATCTGCACGGAGATGTTCCCGTTGGCCGCGGGGGAATCTGCGTCGGTCACGGTGAGCAGAGCCACCACAGTGCCCACTTGCGCATTCTCATCTACCGAGGCGTAGCGCGAAGTGGCAGGGAAGTAGCGGAACTTCACTACAGGGTCGTTGTCGTTCACGTCCAATAGCTGAATCAGCGCCTCGGCACGCCCCGTGAGCGAAGGCACGCCTCGGTCCATCGCCTGCACCGTAAGCGAGTACTGCCGCCGGGCCTCAAAGTCCAGGGGCTCCCGCACCGTGATAAGCCCCGTCTCCGGATCCATTTGGAAGGGGGTTCCCTCGTCCTGCAGCCGATAACGGATGTCCGCGTTGGTGCCCTCGTCCGCGTCCGCCGCCGCCACCTGGAGGACGCTGGAGCCCACAACCGCGTCCTCAGGCACCCCCGCCTGGTAGTGAGAACTACCAAAAACCGGGGGGTTGTCATTAATGTCCTGTACAGTCACATTTACCTGAAGGTAGCCCCGCCGCTTTGGTTCGCCCTTGTCCTCCACTTCCACCAAGAGCTGGTACTGCGGGGTTACCTCGCGGTCCAGCCCGCCCTTGGACACCAGATGCAGAAATGCGCCCTCGCCACTCGGGTTTAGAGTGATGTCCAGGCGAAAGCGGCCCGCCTCGTTGCCCCGGATGATGCGGTAGGAGCGGTGGTCCACACCATTGGAGCCAATGTCCGAGTCGGTAGCGGTGTCCAAGATGACTTGGCGCCCGCTGCTACTGTCCTCCTTGAAAGTGACCACAATCGAGGGGTCTGGGAAGACGGGGGCGTTGTCGTTGAGGTCCCGCACGAGCACTCGCACTTCGGTGGGGTAGGTGGGCGCGCTGGAAAGGACCACCAGGTTGATCACGTCGCTGGGCAGGCTTTCGCGGTCGATGGTGGCGTTGGTGTACAGGGCTCCGGTGCTACTGTTTATGGCAAACAGGGCGTGGCTTTCGCTGAGCCGGTAGGTGAAGCCGGGGCGCGTCTGGATGGTGCCTACCAGAGTGCCAGGAGGTTGCTCTTCCAGCACTTGGAACACCTGGCGCTGCTCGGCCCCTCGGACCAAGGCCGACCCCGGGAGCAGTGACAGCAGCCAAAACACTCGAAGGAGCTGAAATACAGATACAGTGTGCAGCGGTAGCCACGGGCGGCCAGGAGCCCTGCCTGCTGCCAAGTCCATGGTCCTGGCTCCCTGGAAAGGGGTGATGAAGAGAAGGAAGGGGTGAGGCAAACTGAATGATATTTACAGAGATTAAGTAGCGGCAGTAAAAATTCAGTCGATTGCTCGGCCTGAGACCTCTGCTATTTCAAAGAACATCCAGTTCAGCAAAAGCAAGTCGCATCTGCAAAAAGTTCCAGGTAGTCAGTTGAACGAAGTGCAAGAGAGATACAGTGGCGAAAAGCGGCAGGGCAATCCGCAGAACACTCCTGAGAGTTGGGTTCCCAGAAAAGTTTCTAAAATCTCTTATATTCCCCCCCTTTACTTTGTTTTTGAATCCAGAGTCTGAGCGTTTTCGCCCGGGTGAATGTGACTTGGTAGCCGTTGCCTGTATTTAAGGTATACGAGGAATCATAGCAAACAATTGTCTTCAGAAACTTTAGAACTTACCCACAGAGAAGAACGTGAAGAAGGAAGAACAAACTGGAAGCACTGGAAGTCGGTAGCAACTGGAAGCACAACCGCGCACCGTGGAGGGGGCGGTGGCGAACCGCGAGAACCGAATTCCTTTCCCAAAGCTGGAGACGAGGGATTTCCTCGCGTCCCCACTCCTCCACAAGAAGGCTGCAACGCCCCTCCAGCAGGGCTCTAGCAGCGGCCGCTGAGGCCCAGGCGGCGGCGTCTGCGCGCGGGCAGCCCGGGAACTGCGTTCCAAGCGCTCGCGTTCGCGCCCTGGCTCCGGTGCCCGGGAGCGCTCAGCTCCGTCCTTTCCCCTCCAGCAGCCGCCGCCGTCGCCGCCCCTGCTGCGGCTTCAAGCCCGTAGTCGGGCACAGGCAACAGCTAGCTCTCCTCGGCATTTTTCACTTCTGGCAGGACGCCTGCCGACCCATTATTTGTACATCCACATCGAGCGCAGGTTCCCCTTTCTTCTCGGTCTCGCAGGGGTCGGGCAGGAGCGGCGCGCGGTCCCCGAGTCCCCTCCCCTCACCATGCCAGGGGTTCGTTCTCCGGCGGCCGCGGTCAGCAGGCCACCCTAGTGCGCCTCGCTCCTGCCCCCGTTATCTTTGCTTTTACAGTCCCGTGTCAGTTTCACTTTGTAATCCACAAGGCTTTTTGTTTGGGGCGGGGGCTGGTTGGTCCCTCTTTCTCCTTCACCCTTGGCGGTGGAGGCGGGGAAGTCGGCGCTGGGCTGTGGCGGCGCCCTCCGCGGCTCGGGACGGCGCCTGTCAGCGCTCTCCTACTCGCCTGCCGGGGCTGAGGGCTGCACAGCTGTGGAGCTGGAGCTCGGGGAGCCCCTCTCAACCTCCGCCCGGTCCCTCGCACTCTCCCCGCCCCTTCCCTGCGGTGCGCACGCACACACACACACACACACACACACACACACAAACACACACACACACACACACGCACGCACGCACCGCGTCGCCGAAACACAAACAGAGGGGGCGGGAGACCGCGAGCTGGAGCGGGACGCAGAAACTTTGCTCGCCACTCATTGATCCCCGCACTTGAGTTCGCCCGGACTCCCCCTAGCTCCCGGTCCTGTCACCTACCGCCCCTCCCTCGCCCCAGCCCCATTGGGCGGGAGCTGAAGCAGCCCCGCCTGGCACTCCTACCGCGAGCGCCCCCCGCCTTGCCCGGCCTGCGATTGGCTGGTCGGGATGCTAATCACTCCAGCCTCCCGGGGGGCTGTAGGAGGTCTGCTGTGCGAGCCCTGCGAGGCGGAGGCACTAAGAAGGGGGGTGATTTTTTTTTTCTTTTTGGTCAAATCTTGGCCGGCGTCAGAGCAATAACAGCAAAAGGCTGCCGCAGAATAGATGGGGGTGGGGTCAGGTTTGCAGATAAATAACTTTCGTGGCAGGGTCTGGGGGAAGACCGTTAGGTTGTTATGCTAGTAATAACTCAGGGGTAAGGGGGTCGAGAGAAATAAAAGAAAGGCGGGGGGTGAGGGTCTGTTAAAGCGGGGAGGAAGGATTAAGCAAAGCCTGTCTGGGAATGCACAGCGCAGATTTGCTTTAACCGTTTCCTGCCCCTTTTCTTCTTCGGCGAAGGAGGGAACTGCTATATAATGTGGTCCGACGGAATCCAAACCAAATCCCCATCTGTCTACACAGTGGGCTCCCTGGCGAGCTAAACCCTAAGCCTGCACCCTCTCTCTTGCCCCTCACCCCCAACTTCGAGGTGACTTAGGAGCACCGAGGTCCAAAACCGCATTTTGGACTTCCTATAGGAAAAGCTAGGGGAACTCAATGTTTGTTATGTTTTGTTTTCCTGCCCAACTGGATTCCAGGTGCCAGTAGCCCAAATCTTAGAATTTCAGCAACAATAACAATGGCAGCCCTTCGGAAAGAGGGAGATCTTTTCCCGTTGCAAAGTTACTTTAGTATTTTGATCCCTGATCCATTATTTCCCTCTCGACATTCAGCAGCTAGAGGAATCCAAAGAGTTTTGTTTTGTTTTTGGTCAGGGGGAAGAATAAATTGAGAAAATAGAAGCAAATAGAATGAACTTTAAACGTGAATTTTAAAAAAAAAAAATGCCCACATGCCACGTACTACACTCAGATTAACTCCCCTGCCATGCACTGCAGCTAATTTTCGTGTTGGCATGCATTGCTTCCTTAAAAGAAAAAAAAAATGACTAGGAATCAGGTCAGTATTTTCCCCTTTAGGAGAATCGACTTAGAAAATATGAATTTAAGCCAAACAATGCAAATATAGGGCATATGTCATATATTTATGCTACAGGGATACCTCCAAATTTGAAACTTTCTACGCAGAGTAGGTCCAGGCATGGGTCAATACTGCCCTCTGCTGTTCCCTGTCAGCCTTACGTCTTTAAGAGTCGCCTGGTTTCTTGCTTAAAATTAAATGCAGAGACTAGAAGGATCTGGTTACAAGGCTAATTCTTCCTTCTTGCCTGGGGATAGTTGCAAAGAAAAGGATCTTTAAGAATCTCCTCGTGCCTTTCTTTAAGGTAAAAAAAAAAAAAAAAAAAAAAAAAACAAAAGTAATAGGGCAGGCAGCAAACTCAAGTCCTGCTGATTCAGACAGCCTGTAACCCAAAACTGATACATGGAAACCTGGATTCTAAAACTATCACCAATTCCTTTGTTTAGGTTACAACATTCGCTTCTGCATATTCCTTTACTTTAACATAATGAATGAATTAAAAACAGACAAGAAAGTTAACTTTAACTATTTCTCTATTTTTAAGACTTGAAAACTATTGAAAGCATTGGACTCTCGTCTTTTAAAAAAGACATTGTTAAATGTTTTCTCAAATATTATATCTCTGCCAGCAAGTTACAATCTTAATACTATTAATTTTGGTGTAATTTAGCCAAGAAAATTTGTAGATTAAAGTGAGACAAAATTTTTACAAAACAGGGCTGTGATGTGTCATTTTAAGAAAATATTACTGTTGTTTTCTTTTGTTTTCCTACTTATCATAACTCAATCATTCAGATAGAAAGGAAAAGAAATAAATCGTTCAGACACTTGCAAGAGATCGTGAACTTTGGTTGGGGTTGCTTGTTTGTTTAGTGAGCCTGTCGTATAATCTTCAGATTATTAATGAATGAATTCAATTTGGGGAACAGGTGAGAATTATTCATTCTGTGAAATGGGTAGTGTTTATTTTATTTTTTAAAATAAAATATGGCAAAATAAAATAATACAACAAACGTGTGTAAATATATATATATATATTCAGCACATAAAATAACTTTTTAGACAATTTCAAGAGAGGATCATCAAAGATGATTTAGGCAATGGTATGATGATTTGAATAGGTAGAAACTTTCCACGATGACTAAAGTAGTGCATTTATTTGTAGATAAAACCTACACATAAAATTACAATCTCTTTATATATAGGTACATAATTTAATACAAGGTATAGAGAATGAGTTTATAGAAAGACAAGAAATAAAGCCTTTATTTACATTTTTTCAAATTTCCTACCCTTGGGTTTCAAAAATTGTGGCATGATAAAAAGTAAGGATGTCCACCCCAAAAAGTAGAATGAAAGAAAGCAAAACCATATAAAGGTCATTGTATGCATGAAAGATGCCAAAAAAAACCCATGTCATACATTAATAGGTAGATGTCATAATAGTCACTTCTTATTGTACTTCCTTTAATTAATTGCCTTTCAACAAAACAAATCAGTTTTCCTTTTGCTTTTCCACCAAAAGCTTAATGATTTTATCAAAAGGATTGTTTAATAACAGCTTTTAATAGAGGAGAAGTTTGATTCTTCTAAGGGAAAAAGATGTTCACTAGTTTTAATAGGCTGTGGAGGACATAATTTTATACATAGGCATGGAAAAAACCACAGAATACAGCACTTTTGAACTTCAGAACATACGTTAAAACAAATAGTTTTATAACAATTTATTATGATCTGTACGTATTTGTCATCATCATTTTATTAAATGTCTGAAATTATTATTTTTTATGTTTTAGAGTCCAATTGATCACACGCCTCAATTCATAAAGCACTAGCAGCATCGTTCCAGAAAAGGATACTCTTCTCATCTCCCCCTTTCCTCCTCCTTTTTCCCTTCCTTTCTTCTCCCTTTCCCTTCTCTTCCTTTTTCTTTCCTTCTCCCTTCCCTTCCTCTCCCTTTATCTATCTTTCTTCCCATTATCTTCTCTCCTTTTCTCTTTCCACCTTTTTTTTTTTACTATACTGTGTGTATATCCATTACTTTCAAGCTATGCACTTACACAGTTATAGGCATACAGTTTGCCTCCAATGCTCTGGCATCACAGGTTAGTCTGCAATGAAGCTCTTTGTATTCATCCCCATATGGAAATAAACAGAATATTTTTGAGATATGTAGTGTCAAAGAATGAAGCCTTCACTTAATATCTGAAATGAACAGTTTATGGATGGCTTGCTAAACAGGAGAGAGCTGTGTTTGTAGGGCACAGTATTTATGAGCAAAATAGAGAACTGATTTTATTTAGGTTTGGGGTAGCAAGGAGTTCAGAGATGGCTTTCCATCAAAAGCTTAATGATTTTATGAAAAGTGTTGTTTTATCAAAGCTTTTAATAAAGGTGAAGTTAAATTCTTCTAAGGGAGAAGATACTCACCAATTTTAGTAGGCTGTGGAGGACATATTTTTATACACAGACATGGAAGAAACCAGAGATTACAACTCATTCAAACTTTAGAACATACTTTAAAACAAATAGTTTTACCAAAGTTTGTTACGATCTATTCCCATTTCCATCGTTATTTCATTAAATGTCTGAAATTTAATTTTCATTAAATGTATGAAACTTTCAGAAGTGGGAGGAGTTAGGGATAGCTTAAGTTTTATCTGTGGAGTTGAAGTTATTAGAGTGCAGTGTTTGCAGATAGGCTGAATTTCAGAAGTATGGTTACTGATGTGATTTCAACATTGATTTGGAATGGTTTTAAAACTGGTTAGATAACTAGTTCTTGGTAACAATACAGGTGGATAAAATCTTTATCTTCATCTATGTTATTTCCCTCATTCTTATTTTGTTGGTCTAGTTCTGGTTTTTGCAAGTTTCATGTGCTGGATGTTTAAATCATTATTTTAGACTTTTTAAAATTTCTTGATAAATGTATGTAAAGCTATAAATTTTTCAACGTATTGTATTAGCCTAGTCTCACAAAGTATTACATTTAGTGATTTCATTATCATTCACCTTTAAACATTTAGAAATTTCTTTCATGGTTTTCTCTGTAGCACAAGATTTTTTATTAATATACACTTACTTATAAAAATACGTATAGTCTAAGAAAGAGCCCTCTCCTCCAGCAAACTCTGCTGTCTTTTACCACCTTCAGTACAGAGAATTGATGTGTCTTTGTTACTAATTACTCATTGGGTTGTATTCACTGTAGATAATGTGACAGAAAGTCTCCAATTTCTCTCCTGTCATTTTTTTTAACCCATTCCAATCAGGGTTTTACCCAAAGCACTGCACTTAAATATTTCTTATCCAGGTCCCAACCGATCACTTCCTCCACCTGACTCATTTTACTGATGTGTCCTCCAGGATACCATCCTGCCTCATGGACTGCTCCTTCTGTGTCTCAGATGTTTTACTCTGTAGTGTCTCAGGGCTCAGGAGAGAAATTGTTCTTTTCTGTTTTACTATGCACTTAATCCCTTGGTAAACTCATCCTGTCTCACGACTTCGAATAAGTTGATCACACTCAGAAAAGACAGTGAATTCTGCAATTATTGGGTGCAGTATTCTTTCAATATCCATTAAGTTGTTTGTTAATTATGCTATTCCAATCATATACAGTATTACTGATTTTCTGATGGATTCATATACTGATTACTAAAAGAGGCATGTTAGATATTTACAATTGAAGATTTAATTCTCCTTATATAGTTATGTAGCTATTCTTGCTTTACATGTTGAAGCTATGATATATATACACATATATATACACATATATGTAATTTTTATGCATTTTTGATGAATGAAACCTTTTCTAATTATGATATGACTCCCTTTATTCCAAATAATGTACTTTTCTTTAAAGTCTACTTATGTCTAATACATGTAAAGGTAACTAACATTCTTTGGTATTATCATGACAGATTTTTTTCTATCCTCTTACTACCTATTCTCTGTATACTAACGTTTTAAACATGTCTTTTGACTGAGCAGTGCAGTTGATTTTGTTTTTGGTCAACACTCGAAAAATTATTATATCTCCACTGGAACTTGTAATCTATTTATGTGAAATACAGTTACTCATATTCTTGTTTATATCATCTAATTTTGGCTTTTTCTATTGTTTCTTTATGTTTATGTTTTTGTTTATTTCTGTATTTCTTACCTGGTATTTAATTAATTTGATATTTCTTTCACCTTCCATTTTTTTCCCATTTCTATTACTTTGGATGTTATAAGTTTTTTGTTTTTTGTTTTTTGTTTTTTTTTTTCCTGCTAGTTTGATTTTGCCTTTAGGAATTACAAAATTGATTCTTCTCAAAGTCTAAAATATTTCAATGTCTTAGGGAAAAAGAAAGTTTTTTCCTAAAATAGTACATTTTAAGTGCATTCATTTATTTCCCAACTTACATCTTAATCTGGTGTTGAATTTTAATTCATTTTTTAAATTTTAACCCTGCATAGATAGCATTATTATTTTTTAAAAAGCAATAATACATTTTCCATATTTTTTGCTTTTTAGTTTGTCTTCTATCCTAAGCATTCTATCTTGGGCCACTTGTGTTCTTCCTGAAGCTCATCTTTCTGAATTTTCTTTAGAATGGTAGCTGCTGGTAGAAACACTTTATTGTGCTCTTTTTCTTGAGAGATTTTTTCTTTAAGAATAGAATTCTAAATTCAAAATTAGTTTAGACTCAGGCATAGATTTCTTTTGTCATTTGCCATTCTTGTGCAAATATACAAAAATAAAATAAAGTAGGATATTTTTAATACCAGATGTTGATGGCTTAATTCATATGAATTTCTTTATTGGCCTAGAACCATCGCTATCTATATGTTTAGTTTCTTTACATGAAGGTTTGGCTTAAATTTTGCTGACAATCTAATTCTTTTTAGAAGAAGTCTGACATTTGTCAGGACTTCTCATATGTATTACGTCTCTTAATATCAATTTAACTTTTAAAAAATTTTCTCTATGTTTAATTTTGAATCATTTTTTCTGCCTTGTTTTCCAGTTTACAAATTCTCTCTTTACCTGTGTCTAATCTACTTCACACATATTTAATTTTTGGTTTAATTACTGAATTCTTATATTTAAGCATTCTGTTCTGTTGTTTCATATATAACTGTCTCCTGAAGATATTTCCAAGCTTGTTTTCTACTTTTTCAAGCATGTTAAACATAGTGTTGCAGTTTTGAATTTCTGTCTGACAATTTCAATATCAAAAATAGTTAATGATCTGTTTCTGCTTTGTATTGCTATTACTAGCTTTCACTCATAGTAAATTGTATTGTTGTGTGATTAGTTATGTTGGACTATGAGCTGCTTATTTTAATTGGAAAATTATTTGTGGATGTTTTTAAGGCTTAAGGTAGGTGTGGTCCTGTAAAGAAAATCTGATTATGCCTCCATTCATTAGGTGCTTGTGGATTACTACTCATCTGCAACCACTACAGCTTTTATTGAAGCTAAGATGCTAAAATAAATTGTAACAATATTTTATGAATTGCTAAGTAATACTGCTGAATAAATAATAAAAAATACTTTCTCTTCATTTTGAACTTTAAAAACTTGTTTTAGACTGATTTAAATTGTCATTATATGTCATTCTTCTGCGTGTATAAAAAAATTAATTGGGCAAGGTACTCTTAGATCTTCTTCACAATGAAAATCCATCTGAAAGTGGTGCAGCATTTATTGAAAGAGTGCTCTATTATTGTCTCTGTATTTTTTTTCTTAACATACTGACACTACATGTTTGATGCTCATGTACAATCAATGGCAATTAAGTCACAGCTGCTGTCAAACCTTTAGCAAATACCATCGACATACTTACTGTTAAATGTTACTTTGTAAAATTTTAAAATGGAACCTAAAGAAAGTAAATCTAAAAAAAAAATAAAATGTGGTAAATTTACAACTTAAGGGTTTTGGTTTTGTTTACTGTTTTTTGTTTTTTTCTGTACCACCCAGTAGTGTGATTTTGAGAGCTGCCTTGTGTCTTCAACTTCTCAAGAATGTGTCCCTCCATCCTCCCAGTCTCTTCTGTGCTGAGGCAAATTTATTTTTAGTCTCTTGGAGAAGGCAGAATAACTAAGTATATGTATCTAGTTAACTCTTAATTGAGTTCTTAGGATTTGGGAGCTCCAGCTTTAATGGGAGAATTTTCCTATTAGACTCAGTGCCCTCAGAGAAGGTGGGGCTTTTTCTTTTAGCTCTTGCATCTTAAAAGTTATAGCTCAGATTTGCAGTTTGGCAAATCTCCTTATGGCAAAAGCAAATTCAATTTTGTGTTTACCTCTATGGGTTCTCAATTTTTCAAAGATTTTATATGTCAATTCCTAATTATCATGCCAGTTATTTGATCTTTTAAGAAAATATTTTAAAATTCAATAATTTTTGTTGTTTTTAGTGGTAAAATGATAGCCTGACATAGTAACAGAATAGGAAATATATTTCCATTATTTTTTCAAATATTCTCCTATGTTTCAATTTTCTTTTCTTCTCTGGGAAATCTTATTATTTGATATTTACCCATCAACCCATCAAAAGCTAAATGTCTCTTTAGCTTTTCTTGCTGTCTTTTGAGAAAATTCCTCCATCTGATGCTCCAATTTATTAATTTATTCTTCAAGTATGTCCAATCTACCACTGAATAATTTCTTGTTCTCTTTATTTCAACTTATTTTTTATAACAAATATTTCAACTTTATTCATTTTTAAATGAATTTTAATTCTTGTTTTGTACTGGCAACATCTATCTATCTATATATCTACCTACCTACC